>NC_051216.1:47156798-47236798 GCF_015220715.1 Pygocentrus nattereri
CTGAAAGTGGAGGAACATCTCCAGAATCCTGTCTGACGCTCTTCACTGTCTGATTCCTTTAGAAAAGAGTTTATCAGCTAAATCTGAAAGTGGAGGAACATCTCCGGAATCCTGTCTTATGCTCTTCACTGTCTGATTCCTTTAGAAATGAGTTTATCAGCTCCATCTGAAAGTGCAGGAACATCTCCAGATTCCTGTCTGATGCTCTTCACTGTCTGATTCCTTTAGAAATGAGTTTATCAGCTCCATCTGAAAGTGTAGGAACATCTCCAGAATCCTGTCTGATGCTCTTCACTGTCTGATTCCTTTAGAAATGAGTTTATCAGCTCCATCTGAAAGTGCAGGAACATCTCCAGATTCCTGTCTGATGCTCTTCACTGTCTGATTCCTTTAGAAATGAGTTTGTGTTCCAGTCTCTTCATTTTAAATCTGATCTAATGGTCCTTTAGCAGGACAGAAGTGAGGGCTGTAGGTATTGATACTCTGTGAAATGCAGGTCTGATCTGATCTTGTTTATGTGTAGTACACTGGGTGTGAGAGTCTGATTGCAGACATACACAGTTAATGTAAAGATCACAGATACATTACATACATACATATTATATATATAAAATGTCCCTGATGTCTGAAGAAAGTCTCAGTTTTGTTGTTTTTCAGTTTTTGACATAATTTAAACTGCCCATTGTCCTTTACATTGTGTATAAATTTGATGATGAATGGATCAAAGGAAACGGCCCAACTTTACTTGGAAAAAATCCTGGTTCCATTGACTTCCATTAAAAGTAAAGTAGGTTTTTTCCCCTCACTTTTAGTACCAGGTACTTCGTTTTCCACTGCAGATATGGCACCTCCTCAATGAAGTTGGCTGTCATAGTGACGCCAAATGACCTGAGGCTGATCTCAGTGAGACAACAGACTGCTGAAAAACACGGGAGAGTTTGGGAAAAACCATCAGAGCTCAGACGACGAGGCGATTCTGCTGCTCAAAGGTGACGCAAGAGGCTACGCTAACTGGTAGCTAACGTCAGCATATGTGTTTAGCAGTTCTCTCTGACCAATCAGTAGTCTGCAGTGTTCTTATGTCACCTTCTGGAATCAACTCGGCTCACTTGGAACCGCAAAGGAGGTAGTACTAAAAATACCTGGTACAAGATTTGCCTAGTAGAGGCCGAGGCCGGGCCGAGCCGGGCCGAATCAGTACCATGCAACTCACTTTCGTAAAAGCTTTGCTGATGTTCAGCTCAGTCATGACTGGCGTACGACTGACTAGGTCTGATTTGCTACCGCCCAGAGCATCAGCTATTTTCTTCATTGCCTCAGTGTCTCATAGTCCACTGTAGTCATGTGCCATTCTGTAGTCCTCGTTAGGCCCTTATTAGGAACTCCGGGTCTGAGCTCCGTTTCTCTATAGCCAGAATAAATAGGCTTTTCGAAACGTCGCCTGTGTTAAATAAAAATGTTCAGAACCCGATACGTTCTGTCCTGTGAGCGTCCTTCTCCCAAAAACCACTGGATCGTCTGAATTACAAAGTTGTTAAAACCTGCAACATCAATATCAAGCCACCGCGCATCAATTTGATGTCACTAAGCTACATGAAATTAAGGCGGGCTGAGCCGCTGCTCAGACGAGCTGTGCTACCTTATCGAAATGTTCTACTGTAATGCATATTTACAGGTATACCTTTAAATAAAACCTCTGGCTGGGATATTTTGACAGACTCCTTATCAAAAACACTACCAGCATTAAAACTATGAGGCTGAATTTAGCTTCTTTTTTCACTGCTTCTTGTGTGAACGTTCCCGTTCCACCTTAAGTGGTGCAGCAACTGTGACTAGCTATCACAAACAACAGGAAACGAGACAAAATACTGATGACTGTCCTGTTAAACAGCAACAATAAGGAACAATAGGAAACAGAGAAACATCCTCATATCAGGCCGTTCAACCCTCCATGAAGCTGAAGTGAGCTTCTTTCTTGCCGGCTGTTGTTCGAATTTTCCCATTCCACCTTAAATGTCACAGCAGCTCAGAACGTGACCGCTGCACCACTTAACACGGTACAGACGATGAACGTTTTACTTACTGAAATGTTCTTAGCGTCAGCTACTTAGCACACCAGACGAAAAAAAAACAAAAACAAAAGTGTAAACAACAAAAACAGTCAGAGGTCATTTTAACTATAACATGAAATAATCAATAATAAGCGTCTGAGTGTCTTCACCGCTGATGTCCTGCCTCCAAAAACCTTCAGGTAAGTATTTGAGCAGACACTAGGTGGCACTGTTGCTGTTTTAAACAAATCTGATTAACGTAATGTAACATAACGTCAAGGAACAGACTGAAACGGATCCAAGCACGAGCTGACTGTATTACGGCTAAAGAGTAATACAAACAGTCCATCCATCCATTTTCTAAGCCGCTTCTCCGTCAGGGTCCTGGGGGGATGCTGGAGCCTATCCCAGCAGTCATCGGGCGGAAGGCAGGATACACCCCGGACAGGTCGCCAGTCCATCACAGGGCACAAACAGTCCAGAGCATCCAAAACAAAGACGAAATCCAAAAATCTGGAAAAAAAAAAAATAGTAGACAAGCAGAAGGTCAGTGAACTCCAAAACACCAAGGCTACGAATGGTGAGGTGTGATCTGGCATGACTTCACAAAGACCTAACAAGCTTCAGGTGATGGTCAGCTATTACAACTCAGGAGAGAGTGACCTCTGCAGGCAGGCAGGAGAACCTCCAGCCATGAATGGGACACAGCTTTCAACACAATTTCTAGTGTCCCTGTTAAGAAGAACCAGGGCAAATAAACTACAGCCCAGTCCCATTTCACCCCTCGCCCCTACCACTGAGCCCTCAGCCCTCTGTTGTGTATGTTCTCGTCTAGGGGTGGGCGTCCCAAGTCTTGTTGAGATAGAGCACTGGGGTGAAGTGTTGGGGCTACGTGACCCTCCAAACGAAGGTTTTTCAGAGACTCCAAACAGAGAGATACGAGAAAAACAGAGAAACCGGTGAGACGGAGAACAAAGAGACCAGAAACACCCACAGATGTCGGAATTTTCTCTGTTAATAAAACACAATAACCATCATATTATCTTAGTTTAATGTAGTTTCAGTGGATTTTGTTCGTTTTTCTTCATAACAAGCATAAAAATCACTAATAGCATGCTGATGTCTCGATAACCAGCTAGCTAACTTTCCCATTCCACCTTAAATAGTCCAGCAGTTCTGACTCCTGAAGCGCTAGAATGTAACTGCTGCTCCATTTAAGGCGGAACGGGAAAATTCTAACAAGAATCTGGAGAATCTCTGACTTCAGCTTCACATCACTGAAGAATTAGGGGGGTGATAATAAATAACTGCCCCCCTCTTTGAAGGCGTATGATCCCTAAATGTAACTAAAGCCCAGCAGTGAGGAGCTGAACTTTCCCCTCCTCTGCTGTCCCTGCAGACGGGCAGGGTCGCCTACACTTTCAGCTGTATAATAAAGTAATACAGTTTATTAATTTTCCCAATCTGGCAACCAAAATAAAGACAAACCAGTCCAGACTTTGTTTGCCTGCCAAAGCTCTTTTCCCGCCAAATCCAACCAAAATCTGTCAGATCTGCAGGCAACCACCCAATCTGGCAACACTGTTGACTGGATCAGATTAGTGTTGGGTAAGGCGGCGGGGAGAGGGGTGGTGGTGGAGCTAAGCACTGCAGGAGGAGGTTTGGTGACCACTGACATACAGGGAACGCACTTAAATTCCATATTTACTTTTCTATTTATTTATATCATGCAACATTCCCATATTGGGAAAATAAAAACAGAAAAGGAGAGATGTGCAGAAACGTTTGCTGTATCTCACATTAGAAGAACACACCACCGTGGGTTTCTAAAAGCTGGAAAGCTAAAAATTCTCTCCGGGAAAAATATTGACTCTTCCTTTAAAGCCCCATCAACATGGTTTTAACCGTAGTTCTAGCAGTGAAGGTGCTGGAGAACAGGCATTTACCACCGTTATATTTACCAATGAATTTGCTGAGTAAAAAGTGCAAAATGAAGAACAGCCTGTAAAATAAGTCAACTTCACTGGCCTAGCGTTAGCCGCTTAGCCGAAAAAAAGGTGCTAATGTTCAGAAGCGTGGAGCCTGTCTGCACGATGATGCTTTGATCCAGGCTATTTGGGGTAATTTGGGGAATTATATTTTATATATATATATGATCTTTTATCCTGTACAAACTACCATTTAAATAATTCACCTTACATCACTTGACCTCCTCTGGTAAACCAATCCAGCTCAAATAGGGCCAATTAATCAGAGTCATATTATTTATATAATGAGCCCTGATCCACCATCACCACCACCATCTTCATCGTTAACCACTTAGTCCAGATAGGGTCAAAGGTAAGTTTGAGTTTTACTTTACATTTATGTCATGCCTTCTTCTGTGAGTTTATTGGCTGGTTGTAAAGCAGAAATCTGATTACTGTCTGACTCCTGTAGACCTGGAGTTTCCCCATTATCTGATTACTGTCTGACTCATGTAGACCTGGAGTTTCCCCATTATCTGATTACTGTCTGACTCATGTAGACCTGGAGTTTCCCCATTATCTGATTACTGTCTGACTCCTGTAGACCTGGAGTTTCCCCATTATCTGATTACTGTCTGACTCATGTAGACCTGGAGTTTTCTCATTATCTGATTACTGTCTGACTCATGTAGACCTGGAGTTTCCCCATTATCTGATTACTGTCTGACTCCTGTAGACCTGGAGTTTCCCCATTATCTGATTACTGTCTGACTCCTGTAGACCTGGAGTTTCCCCATTATCTGATTACTGTCTGACTCCTGTAGACCTGGAGTTTCCCCATTATCTGATTACTGTCTGACTCCTGTAGACCTGGAGTTTCCCCCATTATCTGATTACTGTCTGACTCATGTAGACCTGGAGTTTCCTCATTATCTGATTACTGTCTGACTCATGTAGACCTGGAGTTTCCTCATTATCTGATTACTGTCTGACTCATGTAGACCTGGAGTTTCCCCATTATCTGATTACTGTCTGACTCATGTAGACCTGGAGTTTCCCCATTATCTGATTACTGTCTGACTCATGTAGACCTGGAGTTTCCCCATTATCTGATTACTGTCTGACTCCTGTAGACCTGGAGTTGCTCCATTATCTGATTACTGTCTGACTCATGTAGACCTGGAGTTTCCCCATTATCTGATTACTGTCTGACTCCTGTAGACCTGGAGTTTCCCCATTATCTGATTACTGTCTGACTCCTGTAGACCTGGAGTTTCTCCATTATCTGATTACTGTCTGACTCATGTAGACCTGGAGTTTCCCCATTATCTGATTACTGTCTGACTCCTGTAGACCTGGAGTTTCCCCATTATCTGATTACTGTCTGACTCCTGTAGACCTGGAGTTTCCCCATTATCTGATTACTGTCTGACTCCTGTAGACCTGGAGTTTCCCCATTATCTGATTACTGTCTGACTCATGTAGACCTGGAGTTTCCCCATTATCTGATTACTGTCTGACTCCTGTAGACCTGGAGTTTCCCCGTTATCTGATTACTGTCTGACTCCTGTAGACCTGGAGTTTCCCCACTATCTGATTACTGTCTGACTCATGTAGACCTGGAGTTTCCCCACTATCTGATTACTGAAGTATATATAAACATGACTGGATTCCTGACAAAATCAGATTTTGTGCAGTTATTGGACTATTGAATTTACAGGGCCTTTAATGTCCACTCCAGCTGCAGTGACCCCTACTGGTGGAGTTCAGAATCACAGCGCTGTAATTCTCTCCTCAGGCCTTGTTTGTTATTTCTCTCATCTTAATCCGTCTCTTTGAATTCACTACAGTCGTTACGCACAGACCTTAACAGGCTTACCTGAAGGACATTCGTGTCACAGTCCCGTTTCATTTGGATGTTTAAGGGTTTTTGAGTCCTTCAATAAATGTTTTAACTCCAGGCTCGTCTCTGGACCTGCTGAGGTCAGGAAGGCCAGGACTGTGTTTAACGAAGGATTAAGACATGAAATCCATCCAGATTCAGAGTTTAATGTCTGATTTGATTACAGTCCATTAACACGTCTGAGGTGAAATGAGTGATGGACACTTTCTTGGACAGCGAGTGTTTCTGGACGGAAAACCGGCGCCAGGTTCCAAAATCTAAATCTGATCCAAACACACGCGCAGAACTAGAACGCTTATGCAACTACATCTTGTACTTTGCATATAAAACCTCTTATACACTCCTCAAGACAACGGTTCTCCAAGGGTTCCTTAGGAAACAAAGTGGTTCTGTATAGAACCATGAACACTTTGCTTGATTAAATGTTTCTTTGTATCATGTAAGGGTTCTTCAGATCGATGTATATAGCACCCAAAAGGGTTCTTCTATTGTTACAATGTCAAGCTTGTAAGAATAGAAGAACCTTTTGGGGTCTATGTAGAACCCTTTTTACAGTCTTCATCAATCTGAAGAACTCTTTCACCAGGCAAAGAACCTTTTAATCATGCAAAAGGGTTAAGTGTCCATGCTTCTATGTAGAACCTTTTTCTTTACTATAGAACTCTTGAAGATCCATCTTTTTAAGAATGTATATAAAACCTTTTTGAATAGGGTTCTCTAACGATGTCAAGCTTGTAACAATAGAATCCTTTTATGTGCTATGTAGAACCCTATTCAAAGCGGTTCTATCTGGAACCATATACAGCAGCCTCCATCAATCTATTGCACTAAAAAGGGTTCGTCTTTTGTTGTGATAGAACCCTTTTTGGTGCAAGGTGGAACCCTATTCAAAAAGGTTCTATATTGAACACATTCATCAATCTGAAGAACCCTTTCACCAGGCAAAGAACCCTTTAATCATGCAAAAGGGTTCTTTGATTGTTCATGGTTCTATGCAGAACCTTTTCTTGACTATAGAACCATTAAAGAATCATCGTTTTTAAAAACGTATATAGAACCTTTCTGAAAAAGGTTCTCTATAGCACAAAAAAGGGTTCTGCTTTTGAAAATATATAAATATATAAATAATCTTTGAAGAACCATCTTTTTAGGAGTGTCCTTACACGATTTGAAAATGCCAGCCGTCCTTTGATGTTCCAAGTCTTTCCGAACTAAAGACGTTTCTTCTCGTCTTCTTCGATTCTTGAAGGGAAATTCTACCAATTTTCTAAATTGTTCTGCATAATTAACTCAGTAAGACGTGAAGTCGTTCAGAGCGGTTTGGTGTGAAACGCTCCGTTCTAGATAAACTGACCGAGTCAGAGCTGCTCACAGTGGTGGTGATAGGAACCAGACGTCCCTCTAAAAGCTCCTACAGAAAGTTCCTACATGAACTGGTTCTGAATTCACTGCCTGATGACTGAGACGCTGTTTTATGAGAGTTTAGAGAACTTCAACTCCATTCATGGTGGAGGGAGACATGCAGGGCGCTGTGTGGCAAAATAGTACCGAGCCCCTAAGGGGCCGAGTGTTAGTGGTTCAGTTAGATTTACACTTTGACTGTTTAAGCTATCTAAAGCACCTCTTCTTCTTCTTTGATCCTCAGTTTCTCCTCCACACAGCCCACCATTTAGACATATTTCTGTAAGTGCCTTCAGATGAGTGTTGGAATCATGTCAGTATCTGGGATTCCTGAATAAGTGCAGAACGCTGAAAATCACATTTTACTCCCAATCCCAGGCCATTCTGATCCGGCAAGTCACTCAGCTCAGCAAGTCCTGGAAAGAAAGCAAGTATGTTTGTATTTTCTTTGCACTATAATAAATAAATATCACCCTCTTTTATACCACCAGTTTCCTGAAATCAAGAGAAGCTCTCAGCTGGATAGCGACTTAAAGCTCTGCTCTCCAGTTTTATCCCTTTATCAAACTCCACCATAAAATCACTGCTACTCTTTCAACACGTTTTCTCACCAACCTGGAAGTCCGTCCCTCCGTCTACCCTTAAGCCATATCTCCCCCTGCAGGTGTGAAATGTCCAGCGGAGTGGCTGTTAATCTAACGACGCTGAATTTATCACTGCTGTCCACTCTGCCCTCCTGTGAGGATCGACCAAACATACATTAAATTAATCCTTCCATGCTAACTATTGGCTTTTCATCAAAAGTTGGCAGCAGGATTGCTGCTTCACACGGTTCAAGGATACGGGGCCCGGCTTCTGCTCCATAAGAGTCTCCTTGAAGGTTTACTTTAAGCATTAAGGAATAAAAAGTCATATCGGACTTTTCACTCCACTACATTTCAGAGTCTAATATCCGACTTTTTCCTCCTACATTTTGAGAAATCTGTCGTTCCTTTTGGTTTCTGTGTGTATAAAAACGTAACATGTCAAAACGAAAGAAGCGCAAAGCCAGAGCACCAATCAGGGCCCAGCGGTCACTTTGTTTAGAGCTGGTTTTGACCTGTCGGTCATACCGACCCAGTGCAGCACGCGGTTCAACGTCAGCGCAGCAGCGTAAAACTTTGGGAGAGTCTGTTCAACATAAATGATGAACTAACCTAACTTTGTGTAAATAGAGCTCAATATAGAAATATGTCCACATATGCAGTCGAGACTGACGCGGCTTTTTTCTGAATTTCTACAAACACCATTTCATTTTATAGTAAATGAGTTTGGGCTGGTTTATGTTTATGAACAGACGCCTACAGATCAACATAGTAAAGGAGCTCATCTGTGATCCTGAGTTTAAAGCCAGTTTTTATTCAACTTAAACTTGGAACTAAGTTGTAAATAAATCTGAAGCTGAAACTTTGCTTGTGTGTAAAAAGTGATTTCAGAGCCACTCGGTTCTCCCTGATGGAAACTGTTTACCTTCAGTGTTTTGTGCTTCTGATCATTTTAATAGACGTCAGCGTCACTAATTAATGACGTTCTATTAAAAGACTGGTTTACCAAGAGAGACGCTGGAGGACTTTCACCTGAAATGAGTTCATGAAGCCAGTCTGGTTATAAAAATGATAACAGGACATCAGAGCCAGAATTACTCTTTTAGTACTTTTACTTTATACTTAAGTACATTTGAAGGGAAATACTTTATTTAAATACTAATATTTTTACCTTGGGTTTCTCTACTTTAACTCAGGTACATGGTTTGTGTACTTTGTCCAGCACTGGTTGTTTTTATGCCCACAAAACTACTAGAATCTCTACACGATTATCCTGATATAGACTTCAGCTTTCAATGAATATGCATATTGGAAACAACCCCCATGCCCCCCGCCCACTCATCTTCTGTGAGTTTATTGGCTGGTTCCAAAACAGATATCCGATCAGTGTCTGTGTTTACATGCAATTTTTTGCCAATCCGATTGAACACATTCCAATTACAGATTCAGACTGAGGTGTTTATTCTCACTCTACTCAACAATCTGATGGAAAATGATGTCCATGCGTGGAGAACCGCTTAGTGTAAACGTTACCATGACAGCGAGCATCACGTGAGGTCCAGTCAGAGTGAGATGAGCAGCAGTGAGCAGTGATTGTGTTTTTAACTGCTTTAAAATGACGTCAGACTCAGGAAAACGTCCTTCACACGTCCTTATTAAAGAAGGCCGAGAGGAAGACGTCGTGCTCTGAGACGCATAAGCTGGACGTCCGTCCCACCGCCGTCTTTTAAAGATCAGAGCGTGAACTTCGTCTCCTCTGCAGACCAGTTTCTGCTCCGCCGTGTTGAACGGTATAAACTCTCACTGTGACGCGACGCACATGCAGAACGGACTTAAACTTTCCGATAGGGAATGTAATCGGATACAGGAGTTTACATGGATATTATTCTTCTATTTAACAGATTATTTACAGGATTACCCACCTCGATCAGTCGGATAGAAACTGTATTCTGAATGGCCTCAATCAGACAAGACTATTCCGATTGAGGTGTTTACATGGACGTATTCTATTCCGATTGAGCTATTAGTCGGAGTATTAACTGGCTACTGTCTGGCTCATGTAGACCTGGAGTTTCCCCCTTATCTGATTACCAAAAGCTTGTGAACACGTTGTTCGGATTACTGAAGAAAATCTGATTTTCTGCATTGATCAGCAGGTATATTAAGTGCATGTAAACACACTCACTGTCTTAACTTTACACCACATAGAATGTTCGTCTAAATTAGTGCATGTATGGCCCAAAATCAGTCCAGCTAAGCATTCCTTCGTTTGTAAAATTCGGCAACTGTTGAAGATTATTATAAGATTATTTCGCTTATTTTTAGACATTTTTACCTATTTTAATAATTTTGTTGAATACATTTCTCACTATGCTGGCAGATAATTATCGGCCAATGTAGTAAAGTTATTTAATTAATAAAATACATTGTTTAGAAATAAGTTAAATAATCTTAAAATGCGCTACAACCGTCTCAACAACAGAAATATTAGACATATCGACTAGATTCAAGATAATGTGGCTTGACAAGAAGTTTCCTGCTGTGTTATGAAAGTTTCCTTCTTCTCCTGTAAAGTTGCCATTTTACATTACGATGTTTTGTTCTGACGGTGAAGATGTGCTGGTCTATGCTGGTGTTTCCAGCAGGACTCCGAGATCCAAGATGAATTATTTGCGGTTCATTTGTTATAATTCGGGTAAGTCAGTTAAACGTTGGTATGGTTGATGGACGTTTGGCATTTAGCTGGAGCTTTCACTGGATCGGTTTGCAGCCGAGTGTGAAGCGGCCGGGATGAGGATCAGTACCTCCAAATCCGAGGCCATGGTTCTCACGCGGGAAAGGGTGGAGAGCCCTCTCTGGGTCGGGGATGAGCTCTTGCCTCAAGTGGAGGAGTTTAAGTATCTCGGGGTCTTGTTCACGAGTGATGGTACAAGGGAGCGGGAGATTGACAGGCGGATTGGTGCTGGGTCAGCAGTGATGCGGGCTCTTTACCGGTCTGTTGTGGTAAAGAAAGAGCTGAGCCATAAGGCAAGGCTCTCGATTTACTGGTCGATCTATGTTCCCACCCTCACCTATGGTCATGAGCTTTGGGTAATGACCGAAAGAACGAGATCGCGAATACAAGCGGCTGAAATGAGTTTCCTCCGCAGGGTGGCTGGACTCTCCCTTAGAGATAGGGTGAGAAGTTCGGTCATCCGAGAGGGACTCGGAGTAGAGCCGCTGCTTCTTCACGTCGAGAGGAGCCAGTTGAGGTGGTTCGGGCATCTTGTTAGGATGCCTCCTGGACGCCTCCCTTGGGAGGTGTCACAGGCAAGTCCACCGGGGAGGAGACCCCGGGGAAGACCCAGGACACGCTGGCGTGACTATATCGCCCAGCTGGCCTGGGAGCGCCTCGGAATCCCTCCCAGGGAGCTAGTGGAAGTGGCTGGGGAAAGGGAGGTCTGGGCTTCATTGCTCAGGATGCTGCCCCCGCGACCCGAACCCCGGAGAAGCGGAAGATGATGGATGGATGGATGGATGGATAAATGTGGAGGATTTAATATTTCAGACATGCTTCCAGGAAATATTGTTCCAATCAGCAAAACGTGGCTCATCCCGTTACCCCCTCACCCACACTGCTGTCTGCTAATGAAGCTCTCTACCCACAATTCAGCTTCTTTTTTGATCTTTTTCCCAGTTTTTCTCCCGGTTTAGTCTGAGGTGGTGCCAATATTTAGTCAAAGCGGATTCTCGGATGGCGACGGCCTGCCAGAGCAGCATTGACCACCTCCGCCACACAGCTACAGAACTGATTGACTGGATGGTGTCTTGCACTCATGCCAGCAGAGGAGCCCCCCGGGGTCTCGAATACCACTGCCATAGATTGCAATCGGCACAGCGCGTAAACGTTAACTAGCCTCCTTGTTTCTACACTCATTGTCCACTTTATCAGCGCCACTGACCGTATAGTTACAGACTGCAGTCCATCTGTTTCTCTGCACCCTGTTCTTCAGGTGGTCAGGACCCCCACAGAGCAGGTTGGTCCACTTCGTAGATGTAAAGTCAGCGACGACAGCTCATCTGCTACTGTTGGTCATCCTCTAGTCCTTCATCAGTGATCACAGGACGCTGTTGGCTGGATATTTTTGGTTCTCAGTCCAGCAGCAACACTGAGGTGTTTAAAAACTCCAACACATGTCCAAAAGTATCCAGACAGCCATAATTCATGAACTACTTTGAAATACCAGATGCTCTGGAGACGCCACACAAGAGCCTGAGGTCATCTTGTCCAACGACTTGCGAAGGCTATAAACCAGTTCTGTGTCAGAACTCAGCTGTATAGAAAAGACAGGCAACACATTCCAGCTCTGTCCTTTGTGTAAAACATGCCTATGCATATATTATCTTGCAGGTTGAGCATGTACAACCTTGGCATAGTCACAAGTCTCCTGGGCTGTTGCTGCAGGTTCCCATTCCTATTCCAGTCCTCCTGCGGTCTCTGGACACCACTATTACGGGCTTGTTTTTCAGGCTGAGATGTAAGCAGCGCTGTTCTTGATGCTCTCTGGTTTAATGACACAGTTTTTTTCTTGTCCTCTTCTGTTCTCCTGCGAAGTGTTGGACATGGGCTGAAATTGAAGATCGCTGGTGTTTGGAATAAACCTTCCCCGGACTACGGATCCGTGCTTTTCCATTACACATACTGTATGAAAAATGATGAGGAAATTAAGCGTGGCGTATCTCAGTATCTCTTTCGCCGGCCAGAGCAGGATGATGAATTACTGTGATGTTTAATTAATTCGTATCATGCGGTATATGAACGGCACTGGCGTTCCCCAGGGTTATCTTCTGGGGCCAACATATTTTAATGATTATTTTTTGGGGTTTTTTTTGTTTCCTTGGGACTTTTTTCCCCCACAAAATAATCAGGTCATTTCATATTAACTGCATGATTTTGGATGGTTCTGTCAGTGCTTCTTAATTGCAGAGCCAGTGACGTGATTAAGCATTAGGGATATTGTATGGATGAGGGACTCGTACGGAGAGTTCAACTGATTATGCAAAGTAATGCAGGGAATATGTATGTATGAGTGAGTTTCTCTCCATCTTTCTCTCTTTCTCTCCCACAGCAACACTCATAATGCTGCACAAATCTCCGGCTGCGAATGTGGCCGCAGGCCAGAAGTTATCCGTTTGGCAGTGAGAGCAGGTAAAGCAACTTCTGAGCAAAGGCGCTGGGCTTAATGCTGCAATGCGCGGCGTTTAAAGAACAGGCCCCCTGAATACAACCCTTCCAGCAACTGCTCCCCACTCCGTCCTCACCAACAGCAGCATCGCATGTCATTCGGATTAATAGTCATCAGAGAATCAGGCGCTAGGCCCATTTATCAATCGCCGGCAGCTAGCCTAGCTCCTCGGCGACCGTGTTCCCTTTCAGGACTGGTTAGCGCCAAAGCTCCAACAGCCCCAGCTGTTCTCTTGGGGCAGCGGGGGAATGCTGATCAATGCCGTGAGTCAGGAGCAGAGACAGTAGGAAATAAATCACGCCGTTAAAGTCATCTTCGCACCGACTCCACTACTGACGCCTATTATCCTGATCTGCGTTCCTTCGTCCCCGGAAGAATAATGACGTAAATCATTGGGCTGTCGCCTCCTCCAGATAATTACAGTGAGAGAAGCATCACGGCTGGTGTGGAAGACAGTGAGAAATGGCCTCGCCGATTGCATGAAAACTGCATGTTAAATGATGCGGCCCGAAGTTTCAACACATTTCGGGAATCTGTTGGAACTTAAGGAGACACTGAACAAACATGCTAACAGTTAATGAAAGGACAGGCCATCAGTGAACATGATGCCGTGTTAGCTTTCAGCACTGGCCATAATTCATTTCAGTACTGAAAATGAATCGAGTGGCGAAAAAGTGACTATTTGGGCTTCGACTTCAGGTCAAAAACAGTGTGTTAATTCCTGCCAGGTCCCCAATGGGATTCTAGTAGTATGTTAGCGCTAAGCTAATGGCCACACACACACACACACACACACACACACACACACACACACACCCTCTAAGCCGCTACTCCCTCAGGGTCACGGGGGGGGCAGTGCTGAAGCCTATCCCAGCTGTCCTCAGGCAGAAGGCAGGATACACCCTGGACAGGTCGCCAGTCCATCGCAGGGCTAAGCTAATGGGCATTCACATGGAATTTCTGGCAGTTTTAGATTAAACACAGACATTTGAAGCTTCTGTATCGCTGCTGTCGGATGAAAACCTCGTAACCCCAGTTTTTGACATACAACCCCAATTCCAGTGAAGTTGGGATGTTGTGTATACAGTGTAAACTGTGTATAAAAACAGAATAATATGATTTGCAAATCCTTTTCAACCGATATTCAGTTGAATCCACTACAAAGACGAGATATTTCATGTTCAAACGGATAAACTTTATTGTTTTTTGCAAATATTCACTTGTTTTGAATTTGATGCCTGCAACGCGTTCCAAAGAAGTTGGGACAGGGGCAACAAAAGACTGGGAAAGTTGAGGAATGCTCAAAAAACACCTGTTTGGAACATTCCACAGGTGAACAGGTTCATTGGAAACAGGTGAGGGTCATGATTGGGTATAAAGGGGTATAAAACACCTCAAACGCTGTTTACCACTTAGTCCCCTTTGAATACAACAAGCATGATGGGCCAGGAGAGGCCCTGTGGGTTCCCCTCTGCATGACTCTATCCTCTTGAGTTCTTTTACAGCGCCAGCTCTTTGAGATGCTACCCCACGCAAGCTCAAAGCCTACAAAAGTGTCATTAAAGGGCCTCAGAAGTCGCCACTGCTTCAAAGACTCGGAAGGATAATTAGCACAAAGTGACCACAAATGCTTCAGGTGGGCTAAAATGGGCTGGTGAGTGGGAGACTGTGATAATGTGCCTCAAGTCAATTGGTTCTTCTTTCAATGAAATGAATACAATTAGGTCATTTCATGGCCCAGTAGTCACGTCCAGCTCTCTATTGTGTGACTTGCCATTAGGACAGCAGTTGAGCTGAGCAGCGAGAAGGGCTTTATCTCAGAGCAAGTGATAAAATGTGGAAACTTTGTGCAATTTGGAGTGAGAATCCCAGAAAAGGAAGCTGTTGGATTGAGGCAGTGACATGCTATAAAGCCTTAGAATCCATATGTGAGATGTTAGCACTCTTGACTGGGTTTATATAGTAATTCCAGGTGGTTACTAGTGTGTTGGTACGCCAACTGTGTTGGTTACCCCACACAGTTGCTGAGGTGTTGCTAGGCAGTTGGTATACCTCAGGTGGTTGCTAATGTGTTGTTAGGTGGTTATATACTTTTGTAATGTACTGTGAGAGGATGCCACCTGTGCAACAAGTCTGCTTCTCCGTCTGGAAATCCGATGGACGCGTCTGGGTTTGGTGGTTGCCAGGAGACGGTACTTGTCTGACTGCATTGTGCCGAGTGTAAAGTTTGGTGGAGGGGGGATCATGGTGTGGGGGTGTTTTTCAGGAGTTGGGCTCGACCCCTTAGTTCCAGTGAAAGGAACTCTTAAAGCTTCAGCTCCAAGAGATTTTGGACAATTTCATGCTCCCAACTTTGTGGGAACAGTTTGGGGACGGCCCCTTCCTGCTCCAACATGACTGCACACCAGTGCACAAAGCAGGTCCATAAAGACGTGGATGAGCCAGTTTGGTGTGGAAGAACTTGACTGGCCTGCACAGAGTCCTGACCTCAACCCCATAGAACACCTTTGGGATGAATTAGAGTGGAGACTGTGAGCCAGGCCAGAGCCAGATTAAGAATGGGATGTCACTCAAGTTCATATGCGTGTGAAGCCAGACGACCGAATACTTTTGGAAATATAGTGCATCAAATAAACGCTTTACTTGATATGATAGGGTTGATATTCACTGAATGACTGAATTTGCTTTGATGAGTTTTGCATCACGCCAGTGCAATTTCGGGTTGCAGGTCTGGTCAGCTGCCCCCATCAGGTAAAAGGAAGAACTGCAACGTGCCCAACCGGCAGGCCACTGTAAAACAGAAGCGGGGGGGCAGTTAAAATCTATCCGTGGGCCACATTTGGCCCTGGGGCCAGTCTTTGGACACCACCGGTGTACATGAAAAGAGCTCAACCAAACATGTTAATGTGTCTATTTATGAAGTTCAGTTTGTTGGCGTAATGCTAAATGGTGGCTACATGATTCCATTCACTTTATGCAAGTCAAGAATCAAGCCAGGTTACCAAACTAGGTTCGGCTAATCGGCTTCCACAGCTTCACCAGTCAATTTGGAGAAATGAATCAAGCCCAGTTTTCTCAACAAAGGAACAAATTCTTGGTCCCCACATGCAGCTGAATATTAAAACCCCCCTTCCATAAATTAGACTGGTTACTATGCAGTTCGTTTAGTCAGCAATATGAATATTCAGACAAATGGCACAGGACGGCAGCACCTCCAGCAAATTAAGCACAGCCAGCTGAGACCATGCGGGTGATACGCAAGATAAAAAGCTGTATATGCATCCTTAAAATCACGTAGGTGAGACGTAGGTGAAACATCGGACACTTCGGCGCACAAAGCCGTGCATCCTGGAGGCGTTTAGCGGCGATGATTTCGCTCTCTCAGCGCTGCAGGCCGAGTCATTCTGTCATCAGCATTATTAGACGCATTATTTATACAAACTGCTGTTTGATAGCCTCTTGGCTGCGTTACTGACAC
Organism: Pygocentrus nattereri; assembly: GCF_015220715.1. Lineage (NCBI taxonomy): Eukaryota > Metazoa > Chordata > Actinopteri > Characiformes > Serrasalmidae > Pygocentrus > Pygocentrus nattereri. Next base: position 47,173,408 of record NC_051216.1, read on the forward strand.
CGCACTGCACCAAACCAATCTCCATCTGTAGATGCTTCCCCGCAGGCCGCGACTGTGACTTGTTATCCACGGAAACAACACTGTCCCAAGTCGGGACGATGATTTGTAAATACTTTGACCTGTATTCAGTGGAAAACTGTGCAAAGACAAGACAACAAAGTTGGGACAGGGGCATGTTGACCGTTGTGCCGCACCACCTGGAACAACAGCCTTTCACCCGGATAGCAAGAGGATAGTGGACCGCTGTCAGCCCACCGATGGCAAAGTTGGCGGTCCACTGGCGATTTGCTCACCGTTTCACGGGTGGACCACTGGTGGTTACGCAGAGTCATAGATAAAATTCCACCCTCATTTTCCACGGATTTTTCCTTCCTTCCTTTCTTTAGCTATACTTTGTAAATTAGTGTAGTAAATGATCTGAGTCCAGCTCAGCGTCAGCAGCAACATTGTCTATAAAATCATTTCATACCAGGCCTAGTCATTATTTTTATGTTTGTTTTAAGTTTATTTTTCAAAATAAAAGTGCATTTAAAACCTGCTTGAGAAGATTAAAAACTAGTTTGTATGCAGAACAGTAATCTGGGTGGTCCAGCAGTGCCGTACAGTAAGTGGGGTGCCGACCTTAGCAGCATATATCGGTCCGCTGGCTTGATATCTGGGAACTGAAGACACCAATTTTTGTTTGGAAATTGTTTTTTTTTCCCATCCATGCTTGATATAAAACTTCAGCTGCTGGGGTTCGGTGTTGTCTCGCAGAAACAAGCTGGGACGTCCCTGAAAAAGACCATGCATCCATCCATCCATCCATCCATCCATCCATCCTGCCATCCATCCATCCATCCATCCATCCATCCATCCATCCATCCATCCATCCATCCATCCATCCATCCATCCATCCATCGCATTCGGGACAGAGCTTGAGCTCCATCAACCGTCAGAAGTTTTTCTGCGCTGTACACGTTTTCTCTGTTTACAGGTACTCGTTAGTTTACACTGCCCTCCGACTGTAAAGCTGGGTCACCTCAGTGAATAAGGACCCTGAACCTGCAGCGGCTGGTACCTACATCACCGAACACATCCAGACTAGCACGTGTGTTTGGTGATGTCATTAATTAATGATGTATGATTATAGTTGGCTGACATTTGACCTTATCTACGGCTTTGTGTAACACTATTTACTATTTAAGACATTTATAACACCAGGGTCGTCAGGAGGGCCCACAACATCATCAGGGACAGTAAAGACCCCCAGCACAGACTCCTCACACTCCTACCTTCAGGCAGACGCTACAGGAGTGTGATGTCCAGGACTACAAGACTGACCAACAGTTTATTCACAGGCCATCAGGCTGGTAAACACCTCACTCACTGCCTCTTCCTCCCTCCCAGTCTGACCAGTTTTACTTTGGCCAACCTTGCACTCAACAACTGCACCTTACATACTCTGCACTGCTGCTGTCAGAACACTACTTACATCTGTTACTTGCAACCAGTGGTGGACAGTAACTGAGTAACTGCGTAACTGAGTAACTGAGTAACTGAGTAACTGCGTAACTGAGTAACTGAGTAACTGAGTAACTGAGTATCTGAGTAAATGTAAAGAGTTTCTGTACTTTAGTATTTTTGGTGTATCTGTACTGAAGTTTCTCCGTTCTGGGCGACTTTTTCCTTTCACTCCACTACATTTCAGAGTCTAATATCCGACTTTTTCCTCCTACATTTTGAGAAATCTGTCGTTCCTTTTGGTTTCTGTGTGTATAAAAACGTAACATGTCAAAACGAAAGAAGCGCAAAGCCAGAGCACCAATCAGGGCCCAGCGGTCACTTTGTTTAGAGCTGGTTTTGACCTGTTGGTCAGACCGACCCAGTGCAGCACGCGGTTCAACGTCAGCGCAGCAGCGTAAAACTTTGGGAGAGTCTGTTCAACATAAATGATGAACTAACCTAACTTTGTGTAAATAGAGCACAATATAGAAATATGTCCACATATGCAGTCGAGACTGACGCGGCTTTTTTCTGAATTTCTACAAACACCATTTCATTTTATAGTAAATGAGTTTGGGCTGGTTTATGTTTATGAACAGACGCCTACAGATCAACATAGTAAAGGAGCTCATCTGTGATCCTGAGTTTAAAGCCAGTTTTTATTCAACTTAAACTTGGAACTAAGTTGTAAATAAATCTGAAACTGAAACTTTGCTTGTGTGTAAAAAGTGATTTCAGAGCCACTCGGTTCTCCCTGATGGAAACTGTTTACCTTCAGTGTTTTGTGCTTCTGATCATTTTAATAGACGTCAGCGTCACTAATTAATGACCTTCTATTAAAAGACTGGTTTACCAAGAGAGACGCTGGAGGACTTTCACCTGAAATGAGTTCATGAAGCCAGTCTGGTTATTAAAATGATGGAATGGTAATGATGGTAAAGCAGTGCTAAATCTGAAAGAATACGTCTTTGGGGGACTATTTTGCCTCACAACACGCTGCATGTATCCCTCCACCAAAAATACATTTCAGCCTCAAAATTATCGTTTCACACATCAGGCAGTGTATTCATAGCCAGGACGGTGGACGGGGCAACACCCAGAATCTAGTTGCCAAGCAGACTGTTGAGACTTAATGAGAGGTAAACATCTTGCCTGAAGGCACAGTAACAGACCAGTCACATCTTGGATGCTGTTACAAACATCTCTCCAATGTTCAGTCCAGCCACCAATTAGGAATACCCACCCACAAGCTGGTGACCCTGAGGTTTCTGGCTTACTTCCTCTTATCACTAGGCTGTCTGCCACCCTTCATTTAGCACATATAAATTATTTGAATGAGTGGAATGGAGCATATAAAAGACTTCTTTGCCAGAATAACATCAACACACGTGATCATAAAGCAAATATCATACATCAGCAAGCTGGATACAGCTGCTGCCTCGGGCCTGGACAGTCCATTCCTCACGGGTATTAAACCCAATCCTCAGACTGATCAGATGACGTTAGGGCCAAAGTTTTGGCTGAACCCATTCTGCAACATTTTGCATAAAAATGATTTGTGGGAATGTTTGGAGCTGGCCAGCGATGTCTGTAACTCAGCCAAACTGAGCCGGAATCACATTTCCGGGAATTAGCAAAGGATTTTTGTAACTTTAATGTGTCAAACAAACAGGACCTTCCTTGTTCCTGTGGTAGCGCTGCATCCAGCAAGAGGATAGTGGACCACTGTCGGCCGACTGACGGCAAAGCTGGTGATCCACTGATGTTTTGCTCAGCGTTTTCTAGGCTTTCCACCAACGGTGAATCAGAGTAATAGACGAAATTCCACTTCTCTTCGCTCATTTTCCGCTCACAGTCCGATGTGCTGATTTTCCTTCCTCCTTTTCTTAATAAATTAGTAGATCATTTTAATCCAGCTCAGCATCAACAACATTCTCTATAAAATCATTTCATATCAGGCCTACTCATCATTATTTCTCTCTCGATTGTTTGTAATATTTGTCCACGTTTATTTTCCAAAATAAAAGTCTGTGCTCATTTAAAATTAGTTTGAGAAGGTTAAAAACTAGTTTGGGTAATCTGGGTGGTCCGAGGGGGGACCAGCTGTGGCAAGCAGTTATAATGATGGTAAAGCAGTGATAAATCTGATCTTTGGGGACTATTTTGCCTCACAAAACGCTGCATGTATCCCTCCACTGAAAATACATTTGTCTCAAAATGATCATTTCACACATAAGGCAGTGTATTTATAGGGGGGGGGGGATTTTTAGAGGTGGATGTCTGGTTCCTATCACCACCACTGTGATCAGTTCTGACTCCAAGTTTATCTAGAACAGAGCATTTCACACCAAACCGCTCTGAACCGCTCTGATTACATCTTGACCAGTTAATTAATTCGACTTTTTGAAAAATCATGGGTTTCGTCACTCTGCACCACACCTGCTGTCCATTTAGTGCCAGAATATCTTTTATATGTGTTTACACATTTCTATAGGTGTTTTCTCCTTTTTCATAGGCTCCTCGTCATTTTAATGCCAGTGAATGAAAGGTTTGGAGGAGGGGTTGGGCCAGGCTTATTCACTGCTGGATCTGGGACACTGTTTACTGATCCCGGGTATAGACACCTAATTAACTCAAAGCATGTGAGCCACTTTTCCTTCAAGAACCATGAGGTAAAATGTAGCATCAGAGCGAATTTAAACTTGCTGTTATGAAGAATATGAATGCTTTAATTCCAAGTTTTTCTATTTCACAACAGGTCTTTTCGTAAATCAGTGGAGAAAGAAAGACCTGCTTTGATTAAAAACACAACACTTTGATTCAAAGTACAGATGAGCCTTTATGCTTTAAATTGAGGTCAAGCTGAACGATCTCAGATGAGCTGAAATGCGTTTGTTCCACATATTAAGCTTTTGCATTAAGTACTAAACTAAAGTAGATCATGAAGTACAAGTTATTAATTTTTCGAGAGATTAAACATAAGATAATCAACTTGCGTAATGAAGGAGGAAAAGTAAGTGGAATTTCCAAAACTGGAGTTCAAATACTGATTAAACTCTAGAGAGAAAATGAAGCTCCTAACAACCACCTGGAAGACCTGGTCGACCCCAAACCTGCCCCCATCAGATAAACAGCACTGAAAGCTTTGATCTCTGAGAGAGAGGAGAAGATCAAGCTGCTTCAGATCTGAGAACATCCACAGGTGTTTCTGTCCATCCTTCCACTGTGAGAAGACCACTCAGCGCTGTGGGTCTGAAAGGACGTGTAGCTGATCAAGAAGAACCTCACTGAGAAAAGGAGACGGACACATCGAACAAAGAAGCTGGACGATGGACTGACCGCCCCAGAGTCCAGACCTCAGCACCACTGGCTGTGTATACATGCAAAGATTTTTACCAATTCGGTTGAATCCCATTATAGATGAAGTCTGAGGTGTTTATTCTCACTCTACTCAACAATCAGATGGAAAATCTTCGTTTACATGCCCACTACAAGTAATCAGATCCAAAATGGTTTGCATGCATGGAGAACCGCTTAGTGTAAACGTTACCATGACAACCAGCATCACGTGAGGTCCAGTCAGAGTGAGATGAGCAGCAGTGAGCAGTGATTGTGTTTTTAACTGCTTTAAAATGACGTCAGACTCAGGAAAACGTCCTTCACACGTCCTTATTAAAGAAGGCCGAGAGGAAGACGTCGTGCTCTGAGACGCATAAGCTGGACGTCCGTCCCGCCGCCGTCTTTTAAAGATCAGAGCATGAACTTCGTCTCCTCTGCAGACCAGTTTCTGCTCCGCCGTGCTGAACGGTATAAACTCTCACTGTGACGCGACGCACAAGCAGAACGGACTGAAACTTTCCGATAGGGAATGTAATCGGATACAGGAGTTTACATGTATATTATTCTTCTATTTAATGGATTATTTAGAGGATTACCCACCTCGATCAATCATATCAATCATAGAGAAATTGTATTCCGAACGGCCTCAATGTTTACATGGACGTACTCTATTCCGATTGAGCTATTAGTTGGATTATTAGGCTGCATGTAAACGTGGCCACTGAATGTGTTTGATTCCTTCAGAAAACGATCAACAAGCTTTGGAGGCGTGTCTGCAGATTCTTTGAGGAACTGAAAGTGAGTCTCCTGAAAAGAACGGGAGCTGAAATAAAGGTGAAGAGTGACGGACTGAACACTCACACAGCTGAGATTAGACCGAGTTGTTGAGGCTTCTGTGTAATATGAAAAGTTCTGAGGCTGAATGAAATTTTTTCTCTAATATCTAACGGCTGTTTTTGAAAGGTGGTCTAAGATTTGCACAGTACTGTATGTAATTGGTTATGGGTTATGTAAACGAGAGCCTCACTAATTAATTTTAAAGATTACAGTGCTCTAGTCTTTCAGACTTCGGCACAGTGGAGCTCCGCAGTAGCAGTTGCGGTTTAGCGAGGACAAAATATGTTAATCCCTCCACGCCTCAGGATCCAAATCAGCACGCCTGTCACAAACATTCATGTCATCAATACATCTGGTTTGAAATCTTCACCAAATAATCCATCATGATTCCAGCATAACAGCTAGTCTGCCGGCTGTGTCTCTGTGTTCCTCATATTGGAGAGTAAATATGAGTGCCGAGAGTAACTGCAGTGCACACAATGAGGCCGGTGTTGATTCTCGGTCATTTCTGCGCTAATCCGGAGTGAGGAGTGCGTACGGGACGGAGAGGGAGAAGCTCAAAGACTTCAAAGAGGAGCTGGGAGCCGAGGCCCGAGGCGAAAAGCTCCAGTCTCATCAATTAAACAGACACTTTCTCAGATACGCGTTCGTCTGCGAGGATTTCGACATGGTTTTAATACCCCACGCAGGGACGCGGAGGATCCGACACGATCTCATGAGATAGCGCGGCGTTCCAACATTTAACCGCATAACCGATGAGCTGCCATGCCTCACGTACATAAAACATGACATCATTTACATCCCTATAAATAGTCGGCTGCTTTCTAATTGCTCCGGGTGCCGATTATTGAGTCATCTCCTTCAAGTGTGACAGTGTGACTTAGCACCTCTGTTTACACTGTGTGTGTTGAGTCTGGGGTTCAAATTGCAAACGAAGAAGAAAATAATGCACATTTTTTAACATGTAAAGGGTTCACATGTAGCAGTCTGAGGTTTCTCCAGCAGGGGGAGCTACTAGCATGCAAATAGTCATAATAATCAATAATCTTTTTTTTTTTAAAAACAAAAATAATAAGATTTTGCCCCGACATACAGGCTAAATGTTTATTTATAATTTATTAATTATGGCCTTTATTCACCAAAGTACTCAAAGTGTTGATTTGAGTACAACGAATCAGTGCATGAAAACAAGCGCCCACACACTACTGCCTTATTTACATATCATGTGCAAAGGGCACGCCCCAATTGAACCCTCATATACATATAATTTACATGATGCTTGCCCTAAATTATGCAGATGCTTTGATAGCAAACCAGTAAGAGAAAAGCTTTCAACAGGCTTGCGAGTCTTCATAGGAGAGGTTTAGGCCTTACATAGCATGATAGCATTAAAATTGCAACAATTATAAATATTAAAATGTAAAATTAACAAATTATCTTCACTTTATTTAAGAGAGTGGAATGATGCTCATGACTCCTGTAGACCTGGAGTTTCCTCATTAGCTGATTACTGTCTGACTCATGTAGACCTGGAGTTTCCTCATTAGCTGATTACTGTCTGACTCATGTAGACCTGGAGTTTCCCCATTATCTGATTACTGTCTGACTCCTGTAGACCTGGAGTTTCCCCATTATCTGATTCCTGTCTGACTCCTGTAGACCTGGAGTTTCCCCATTATCTGATTACTGTCTGACTCCTGTAGACCTGGAGTTTCCTCATTATCTGATTACTGTCTGACTCCTGTAGACCTGGAGTTTCCCCATTATCTGATTACTGTCTGACTCATGTAGACCTGGAGTTTCCCCATTATCTGATTACTGTCTGACTCATGTAGACCTGGAGTTTCCCCATTATCTGATTACTGTCTGACTCCTGTAGACCTGGAGTTTCCCCATTATCTGATTACTGTCTGACTCATGTAGACCTGGAGTTTCCCCATTATCTGATTACTGTCTGACTCCTGTAGACCTGGAGTTTCCCCATTATCTGATTACTGTCTGACTCATGTAGACCTGGAGTTTCCCCGTTATCTGATTACTGTCTGACTCCTGTAGATCTGGAGTTTCCCCATTATCTGATTACTGTCTGACTCATGTAGACCTGGAGTTTCCCCATTATCTGATTACTGTCTGATTCATGTAGACCTGGAGTTTCCCCATTATCTGATTACTGTCTGACTCCTGTAGACCTGGAGTTTCCCCATTATCTGATTACTGTCTGACTCATGTAGACTTGGAGTTTCCCCATTATCTGATTACTGTCTGACTCATGTAGACCTGGAGTTTCCCCATTATCTGATTACTGTCTGACTCCTGTAGATCTGGAGTTTCCCCATTATCTGATTACTGTCTGACTCCTGTAGACCTGGAGTTTCCCCATTATCTGATTACTGTCTGACTCATGTAGACCTGGAGTTTCCCCATTATCTGATTACTGTCTGACTCATGTAGACCTGGAGTTTCCCCATTATCTGATTACTGTCTGACTCATGTAGACCTGGAGTTTCCCCATTATCTGATTACTGTCTGACTCCTGTAGATCTGGAGTTTCCGCATTATCTGATTACTGTCTGACTCCTGTAGACCTGGAGTTTCCCCATTATCTGATTACTGTCTGACTCATGTAGACCTGGAGTTTCCCCCATTATCTGATTACTGTCTGACTCATGTAGATCTGGAGTTTCCCCATTATCTGATTACTGTCTGACTCATGTAGACCTGGAGTTTCCCCATTATCTGATTACTGTCTGACTCATGTAGACCTGGAGTTTCCGCATTATCTGATTACTGTCTGACTCATGTAGACCTGGAGTTTCCCCGTTATCTGATTACTGTCTGACTCCTGTAGACCTGGAGTTTCCCCATTATCTGATTACTGTCTGACTCATGTAGACCTGGAGTTTCCGCATTATCTGATTACTGTCTGACTCATGTAGACCTGGAGTTTCCCCGTTATCTGATTACTGTCTGACTCCTGTAGACCTGGAGTTTCCCCATTATTTGATTACTGTCTGACTCATGTAGACCTGGAGTTTCCCCATTATCTGATTACTGTCTGACTCATGTAGACCTGGAGTTTCCCCATTATCTGATTACTGTCTGACTCATGTAGACCTGGAGTTTCCCCGTTATCTGATTACTGTCTGACTCCTGTAGACCTGGAGTTTCCCCATTATCTGATTACTGTCTGACTCATGTAGACCTGGAGTTTCCCCGTTATCTGATTACTGTCTGACTCATGTAGACCTGGAGTTTCCCCGTTATCTGATTACTCAAGTGCATGTAAACGTGTTGATTGGATTAAAGACAAAATCTGATTTTCCTGCAGTTATCAGATTATTAAGAGCATATAAACACACTCACTGATCCTCAAAGGCCAGAACTTGATTCAGTCCTGGAGTTCGGCCAGTTTTAGGTAGCAGAACACTCAGATAAGCAGCCCATGAGTTTTTGAGAGGGAGACGGACAGGCCGGCTTCTGGAAATGTCCTGCTCCGCCACGCAGAAAGGTCAAGCATATTCCAGCAAAAGACAAAGAGCAATTTCTCAGGCTGAACGACTCTGGCAGGCGTTAAACTCCTTCGCTCACGTCCCCCATGAATTGTAAATGCTGCAAACTCCTGACCTATTAAGCTGGAGGTCAGCGGCTACCCAGGTCTGACAGCATTTGAGTATGATAATCGTCAGCGTGTCTTTCTTGAATCATCGTTCAGGCAGAATTCCTGGCAAGACTGCATCTAATTTGTCTCTCAGTGTCAGATTTATTCATCTGTTTGCACTGTAATTAAAACTAATCAAACTGATTCCCATAACTTTGATAAATTAAACCTTAAAGCAGGAGTTTGGCACAAAAACAAACACGGTTTCTCTTCTCACGCCAGATGTAGTTCAGCAGCCAAGACGTGGTGTCTGCTTGGTGTGTGAAGTTTGCTTCTAATGTAGATAAGTGGTGGAGGCTTATACCACAGAACTTGTAGAGAGGAGAATTCCCGCTCTCTGCAATGTCTTCCAGGTTTCTCAAACACTAGGGGGCGCTCCCGAGTGAGTCCAGAATGAATGGGTTGATATGGAGCTTTTGAGCAAAATCAGTTTATAAACGCTGAAACATTTTTAATGTAAAGGAATTTAATTCAATCATTTCCCGAACAGTGTAAAACATTTTAACACCGCTTTTATATTTAAGAGCTTTTAAACTCGAGTTATAGGAGTTTAAAGCGGCGCCTCATGTACGTTCATGACGTCAATGAGTGCCAACAGCCAATGAGCTGCTCCGCTCGCCCATCAATCATCCCACTCTAGCAGTAAAGCCCCGCCTCCTGCTGCCCGAAACCCGTTTACTGTAGAATAAAGGAAACAAACAGGAGAGATTTCTCTGTTTTTTAGTGAAACTCGTCCTCCTACTGTCTAAAACTAAAGGAAAGTTCTGGTTCAGTGATTAGAAACTATTTTAACTGCTCGTTTTTAGCTGTTAAGCTTCATTCACTCCCACTCATTGAGGACTCACTCGCGGGCGCCCTCTGCTGCTCAGCTGTCCTATTTTTGATATAAGAGGGGAAATAAGAAGTGGCCAGACTCCTCATAAACCTGCTCTGCTTATACTCATTAGCATTAGCATGGTGCTATCTGACTGCATGCCTAATTCCTCTGAGGCTTCACTCAAACTGGAATGTGGTGGAGGTGCTCAGCATCTCTAACACACTTCATACAGTTACTGATAAACATGGACTGAATTTGAGGCGGCTGCTGCTGCATTTTTAGCAATGTGATGTAGTTCTGTACATCACTTAAAGTGGTCCGCATGGCTGAGATGTACACAGAGTCATTCAGAGTGACAGGTCAGACGTCTTTACAGATATTTTATTTACTATCCAGAACCTTCCATCAGTACATTCATTAATTTAATACATCCATTTAATTTAATAACTCTCTGTGAGGGAGCTTTTAGAGGTGGACGTCTGGTTCCCATCACCACCAGTGTGTACAATTCTGACTCGGTCTCCATGTTATTTTACATCAAAACCACTTTAAATGACTTTGTTTACATCTTAACCATTTAATTATGCATACATTTTGAATAAACCTCTTTAACTGTGTACATGAGCTTCCATTGCTGGTTGGATGCATCAGTCTCATAGCTCCAGTGCCAAGAAGCAAACATCTTGGTTGACGACGTGATTCTTAGCCAAACTACCCCTTCAGTGTCCACTTCCCTGCTGAAAAGAACCAAAGGAAACCGTTAGGATTGAACCCTAAAGGTTCTGCTTTTCAACTGGGCTCAATGGTTTCCAGTAGTCTCCTGTAGAACACCTTTAGTTTCCATAACCAACCCATTAAAAAGGCCGTAACTCAATGGCTCCTATGGGCTTTGGGACTGGCGGTTCCTGAAAACGAAGCCTGAGTGAAGCACAAACTGTTGAGAAGTTCTGAGAAGTTGAGAAGCTGATATCTCGGCTCTTCTTCTCAGTAAGTATCTGTTACTCCAAGTAAAACTACCTGTAGAGACGGCGGACGGACTTCTAACACCTCTGAACCTTTTAAGATGATGAATGAGGCCGACTCGATCTTTGATAAGCAAACAGTGCACAGTGTGATGGATCTCGCCGACGGCTCTCGGCTGCAGGCAGAATAGTAAAGTGTGTTTGATTGGCGGGCCGTCATTAGAGGTGACTGGTTTGACCTTTCGCGCGCCGGCTAATTTCTAGTCTGGCGGGTTAGGAATGGTAATGGCGGTGGGATGAAAGCAGACAATTTTCCTGTTGTGCCAGAGATTCAGGTGCAAAAGTATTGATCCAGTTCTGTTATTTCTGAGTATTTCAGGGCTTGGTGTGCATCTATAAAGCTGGGGAAATTCTCAGGGGGACAGACGCTCATAAATTAAAAATACTCCAGGTTAGGCAACGGCTCCGTCTCAAAACCCACTGCAGCTTCTGCACAGGCACTGTTTAAAATCTCTTAATATGCCTCAACACAAAGGGCGTTAGGAGCCTTAGTCATGCTGCCTTCTGAGATTAATAAAGTCATTTTGGTTAAATTAATAAAAGTAATATTTAATTTAATATTTTAAAACCCTCTATTTCACAGTGTTGCCATATGGCAACAATTACTTTATCTCAATTTACCTATTTAAACGTGGAAATCATTGTATGATTTCACATGAGCAGGAATTTTTATTATGATGTTACTATTACCATACATTCTAAATACCAATTGAAAATTAATTTACAATATTTGCTCTATATATATATATATATATATATATATATATATAAATAATTTTCAAATATTTTCATTATTTAAGCCATTTTAAAATAACAAAAACACATTAAAAGATGTTTTTATCATGTCTAATTCATGCAATAGAGGGTTAAACAATAAGGCAACATAAGAACGTAGACAGGCCATGACTAGGCCTTCATATCAAAACTCAATCAAAGCACCCAACTCTATGACTACGCCAGTTCCTGCTGGCATCCCTATGGGAGTCTCGTGGTTTATTAGGGCTTAGCCAGGTGAACAGCGATTGCCATGGTCATTTTTTGGCAGTTCTAGATTAAACACAGCTGTATGAAGCTCTTTAAAGAGATTACATGCTTTACTTGAAGCTTGACAGACATATTAACACGTTTACCTTGTAGCAGTTTCACTGCCAGTATTCAGTAGAAACAGATGCAGTTTTCCATTTCCAGTCTTACGAGTCGGTCTCTCTCCCCAGACCTGCTGCCAGACCAGACACTGGACACCATGGAAGTCAGAGGCTGGCAGGTTTATTTACATCAAAAGCCCAAACACAAGGTGGGGTGATGGCTTCATGGACGAGAAAACAACTGATGATGACAAACCTGACTGTCTACACCTGTCGACTGTCTACACCTGAAAGCAAAGCAAAACACAAAGCTACCCTCACTCCCTGCTTTAAAACCTGGAGAAACGCTTCCCAAAACAAACTGAGACTCGTCCCCTGCTTCCCAAATGTCCAGACAGTCTCACAGACTGGAGCACAGCTCTCATTAACTTCACAAGCGAAGAGTGTTGTCAAGAACGCCGGGCTAGTCTGGACAGGTGTCCTTCCAGGTCGTCTTAAAGGGGAAAGAGTCCTGAAGATCTCCCAAGGTAGTGGCTTGGCGACCTCTTATAGATCAGTGCGCCCCCGTGTGGCCAACCATGTTCCTGGGGACACAACTGGGAAAACACACTAACAGTTCACTGATGAAGCTGCTGTTCATAGTCAGTGACGTATGTGGGACTTCCAGAAGGCTGAGATCAGAGGCTTGATTGAAGTGGTGGTTGCATGGTGAGATGGTTCTTCAGATTGATGGAGAACGTACTGTAATTGGTTCTATACAGAAATGTTTTGTACAGTGCTCTATATAGCACCCAAAAAGGTTCTGCTGTTGTTCTAAGCTTGACATCGTAACAGTAAAAGGACTCTTTTTGGTGATACACTCTCAGAATTAAAGGTGCTAGACTGTCTCTGGGTCAGTTCCCCTCTTGTCTCTGGGGTGGAACCCTCAAGGCTCCGTCTCAGTGCCTTTAGTCAGGGAACATAACTGAACCATAATCCACTGAAATGATGAAAAAATGTTCTAAGCTGTACTGACTCCACACACCCCGCCAAACAGCTAAACTAAACAACGAAACGGTGCTTTAATAAGAGTTTTAATATAAGCTTGATTATACTGAATAAAAATGAGTGAAAAAAATGAATGTGTAATTTTTACTTCACACAAATCTTCCCCTGAGGGTTCCCTACTGACAATGTTTAAGCACTAGAAGACAGAGGGAGTGTGTTATCATGAAATAACATCACAGCTGTGATCTGGAGGCCGTAGATCATCCCAGCCGTGATGTTATTGGTGATAACTCCCTCCTCGAGTGCTCTACTGCTTTAATACAGCAGTTAAATAAATACAGTAAGAAATGAATAAACTGGCCGTGAACGCGGCTTTAATATGTTTTAATGTTCAGCTCCTTCCTCCTAATTACAGCTCCTTAACGAGCAGCTCGTTGCTACGTCAGAGTAACGAGCTCCGCCCACTCGCTGCTCAGCCGGCAGTTCGTTCTCCAGCTCCTTACACTAAATTCCCAAACTGTCGTCACCACTGAGCAGCTTTTCAGTCGGCAGCTGTGACAGAAGAACAGCTGAACAACCTGGAATCAGCCGGAAATGAACCCAACACCATTCGCCAGACGTGTCTGATCTTCAGAGTCGGACCAAATCAGACTGAGCCGTAAAACTGACCCAATATCAGGTTCAGCTCAGTTTGGTCAGTTTGTCCAGATCAGTATTAATGTTGTTTTGTTCCAGCCGGTCTGTGAAGCTTCTTACAGCCCGTTTAGTTTGGCGAATGGTGTTGGGTTCATTTCTGGCTGATTCCAGGTTGTTCAGCTGTTCTTCTGTCACAGCTGCCGACTGAAAAGCTGCTCAGTGGCGACGACAGTTTGGGAATTTAGTGTCGTCTCGTCTTCAGAGTCGGGCCAAATCGGCTGTCGGTCAGATGTGGTCCTAACAGCGTCCGTTTTCTGTTTGTGGCAAAGTGAGAAGTAAAAACGTTCAGATGGCTCGAGCGTCTCCTACAGCTGTCAGAGTGGTTGCTTAGCAACAGCGTCTCAGTGGAGTGATAGTGTTTGTGATGTTGTGGTGAAATAACAGCAGTTAGAACACCTCTCACTGATTTAACTTTGTGATGTAAAAAACAATATTGCTGAATTGAGGCTCAAGAAGGTGTAAATGTTAAAACAGTTATTGTTTTATTTGAATAAACTGTAACACTAACATGTTTTTGAAACTAGGGACACAGAAGTGGATGTTTCTGTAGAACGACCCAATTACGGTCCTAAATTTCGGGCCGAGCAGCGGCTTAACGCCGTCATTTTGCCTTCTGCAACTTTTAGACGTGACAGTCTGAGGATGTTTTCCAGCGCACACATGTGCTCAGACCTTCGTGACATGTGCTTATAAAGGCCCGTGACGAACATCCGTGTCCTTCAGTATGTGGCTAACAAGCCGGCGCTTCAGAGGAATAATGTACAAAACCAAGGCAGTGCAGATCTACCGGGATAAAAACAGTCACGGAACGTCTATCCTTGACCCGAATGCCCTGCCATGCTGCATCTTATTGAGTTTCAAACGGAGCAGATTTGTCCTTTCTTGAATGCTTATTGAATAAGGGGTGAGTAAGCGAGAGAGAGAGAGAGAGAGAGAGAGAGAGAGAGAAAGAACACAGTGCCAGCGTCTTCCATCATGGAAAGCTGTGTATTAAGCCCACGAACTGACGTCACTTTAAGTCAGTTTAAATGCCTGAAAAAGAGACGGCTGCTCTGTTGCGATGCAGCGAGCGTCTGCACATCCACCCGAGCCTGTAATGCAGTATTACACAGCTCACGCCGCCTGAATCAAAATGTACTTTTCCTGATGCGGCTGACGGTGACGGGTTTCTGGTTTGATCATCTTAAAATACTTCTTCACTTCTCACGATGCGCATTTCCAAGTCATAATATGTACATTTAAATATATCACTGGGGAAAGGAATCGTCATGGTGCATTTGTGTGGTGGTGGAAATATGACGTTCTCACTGGGGAGATTCAGTGGCGAAAACACGAATGTCAAAACTCTTCTACATTAATCTCTGCTAGCACCTCTATAGGACTCTAGTAGTATGTTAGTGCCGAGCTAACGGCCATTTGCATGAATAATCTTGTCCATTCTAGATTAAACATGGATGATGACATGCACTATATAAACAAATGTTTTGAGACTAACAATTGGATAAAACTAAGCACATAACTTGCAGTCTGGCAGGAGAATGGGTCGCACTGATGAGCTCAGTGACTTTAAACATGGTGCTGTCATAGGACGTCGAGTCAGTATGTGATTTTTTTGTCCTGCTAGATCTGCCCTAGCCAACTGTAAGTGCTATTATTGTGAAATGGAAGCATCTAGGAGAAACAACAGCTCAGCCATAAAGCAGGAATCAACATCAGGACAAAAACTGAACATTAGGAGCTTCAGGAAATTGGTTTCCATGGCTGAGCAGGTGCACACGGGCCTAAGATCAAAATGCCAACAGGGGGTGGGGGAGTGGAGTAAAACACCACCACTGGACTCAGTGGAGCAGCGGAGACGTGTTTGGCGAATGCCAGGAGAATGTTACCTGCCTCACTGCACTGTAAAGTGGAAGTGGGTGGGTGTGGCTCTTCAGTGAAAGGATGAGGGCTGGGTGAGTGGGCGTGGCTCTTCAGTGAGAGTGTGAGGGCTGGGCGAGCGGGCGTCAGTGAGAGTGTGAGGGCTGGGCGAGCGGGCGTCAGTGAGAGTGTGAGGGCTGGGCGAGCGGGCGTCAGTGAGAGTGTGAGGGCTGGGCGAGCGGGCGTCAGTGAGAGTGTGAGGGCTGGGCGAGCGGGCGTGGCTCTTCAGTGAGAGTGTGAGGGCTGGGTGAGTGGGCGTGGCTCTTCAGTGAGAGTGTGAGGGCTGGGCGAGCGGGCGTCAGTGAGAGTGTGAGGGCTGGGCGAGCGGGCGTCAGTGAGAGTGTGACGGCTGGGCGAGCGGGCGTCAGTGAGAGTGTGAGGGCTGGGCGAGCGGGCGTCAGTGAGAGTGTGAGGGCTGGGCGAGCGGGCGTCAGTGAGAGTGTGAGGGCTGGGCGAGCGGGCGTCAGTGAGAGTGTGAGGGCTGGGCGAGCGGGCGTCAGTGAGAGTGTGAGGGCTGGGCGAGCGGGCGTCAGTGAGAGTGTGAGGGCTGGGCGAGCGGGCGTCAGTGAGAGTGTGAGGGCTGGGCGAGCGGGCGTCAGTGAGAGTGTGACGGCTGGGCGAGCGGGCGTCAGTGAGAGTGTGAGGGCTGGGCGAGCGGGCGTCAGTGAGAGTGTGAGGGCTGGGCGAGCGGGCGTCAGTGAGAGTGTGAGGGCTGGGCGAGCGGGCGTCAGTGAGAGTGTGAGGGCTGGGCGAGCGGGCGTCAGTGAGAGTGTGAGGGCTGGGCGAGCGGGCGTCAGTGAGAGTGTGACGGCTGGGCGAGCGGGCGTCAGTGAGAGTGTGAGGGCTGGGCGAGCGGGCGTCAGTGAGAGTGTGAGGGCTGGGCGAGCGGGCGTCAGTGAGAGTGTGAGGGCTGGGCGAGCGGGCGTCAGTGAGAGTGTGAGGGCTGGGCGAGCGGGCGTCAGTGAGAGTCGGATTAGTAGAAGCCACATTTTCAAGCAGTCCTTGAAAATCATCTGAACTGTTCTGGGGTGTTTGTCCTTCATTAACACGTTAAACTGAAACTGCTCTATCATGCACATCCATCTTTCTCTGCAGTGCTTTAGAATTAAAGACTAATTAAAGCTGCTTCAGTTAGAATCCAGACGAAGATTCACTGCTGGCCATAAAAGCTGATATGAGAAGTACAGCAGAGCCCAGTGATGCTGAGCGTCCTGCGTTTAGCCCTGGAGCCACAGCATCGTAAGCAGGGTGGCTGTCTGAGATGTTTCTCAGAGAAAGGCCTCGTGGCTGGAGAAACCGTCTGCATACCCAAGGAGAAGCTCAAGGGCATTGAAAGAATGTTTCTGCCATTTATTATGGTACAAAGAGCTTTGTCGCTATCAAAGCAGCCCTCGAGCGCCGGCCCGCTTTTGTTCTCTCGAGCGTGAAGCGCTCCTTACAGGCCGAGAGACACACCAGCACTGCGGGCTGCGTGTTTACTGAAGCGGCGTTTAAACAGGTTCAGGAACAGGACATGGTTTACAGGAGCGTCGAACTGTGGCCACTTCGTCAGAAACCCCTAGACTGTAAGAGAGTTGATTTTTATGGAATTACATTTTAATAGAAACAGAAACAGACAAAAATATATTTAGTTAACATTTAAAATGAAAACAAATGAAGGGCCAGTTTGGTAGCTGATAGTGCTGAGTAAGAACAACATGAGACTCAGTATCAGATAAAAACGGCTAATGACGGAAGCTGATAACTGTTAGCAGTGTAGGCTAATAAAGACGCTATGTTGAATGGTTGTGTCTGAAATTGACGGCTTATGTGGCAGAAAACCACAAATATTCAAATTGTGGTGTTCAGTAGAACAATAGTGTGCTGTTTCATCAGTTAGCCTCTCTCTGCTGAGTACAAGGGAGGTGTTTCTAATAAAGTGGCCAGTGAGTGGAAGTGCAAGGTAGTGTAGGTGTTTCTAATAAAGTGGCCAGTTAGAAGTTCAAGGTAGGTGTTTCTAATAAAGTGGCCAGTAAGTGGAAGCGCAAGGTAGGTGTTTCTAATAAAGTGGCCAGTGAGTGGAAGCACAAGGACTGTGTTTCTAATAAAGTGGCCAGTGAGTGGAAGCGCAACGTAGTGTAGGTGTTTCTAATAAAGTGGCCAGTTGGAAGTTCAAGGTAGGCGTTTCTAGTAAAGTGGCCAGTGAGTGGAAGGTACAAGGTGGGTGTTTCTAATAAAGTGGCCAGTGAGTGGAAGCACAAGGACTGTGTTTCTAATAAAGTGGCCAGTGAGTGGAAGCACAAGGTAGGTGTTTCTAATAAAGTGGCCAGTGAGTGGAAGCACAAGGTAGGCGTTTCTAATAAAGTGGCCAGTGAGTGGAAGTACAAGGTAGGTGTTTCTAATAAAGTGGCCAGTGAGTGGAAGCACAAGGTAGGTGTTTCTAATAAAGTGGCCAGTGAGTGGAAGCACAAGGTAGGTGTTTCTAATAAAGTGGCCAGTGAGTGTAATTACAGGACAGGTGTTTCTAATAAAGTGGCCAGTGAGTGTAATTACAGGACAGGTGTTTCTAATAAAGTGGCCAGTGAGTAGCAGTATAAGGAAGGTAAAGTGGTCAGTGGAAATCCCATCAATGGATAGTGAACACTGAAGCTTTAATAACACTGTTATTACGCAGCACTACTCCTCAGTCTTTCATCTTCTTATACACCATGGTATGACCTTCGATCCACTGTGGTCTCAGAAAAAGCAGAAATTAATATCGCCGCCTGCCCGGATTTTGGTTTGATATGACCAATTAGGCGTGGAAAGCTTCCCGCGGCTTCTTAATTCCTGCTAAGAGGATTCAGCGCTAGAATACGTGGATAAAGCCGACCGGCTGAATCACAGGTCCAAATGTAGCGATGGCTGTCGGGAGTGCTCGGGAGTGCTCGGGAGTGCTCAGGAGTGCAAGACGTGTCACTGTGGATGTGAGACAGTAATGAATAAATAAAGGCCGGGACTAAAATCTATGATCTTTTATTTTAGAAACGACAGCAGAAAAGTCTCATACACATTGAGCCGAAAGCAAACCTTTGAAAAAGAAAACACCAGTTTACCCTGCTGCCCTCGTGGTCGACAGGAAGCGTCAGTACATCAGCTGTTACATCTTCTCTAAACGTGACGCAGACAGTCGCCGACCCCCCACAGACGGCGTCGGCGTAGAGTTCCCGTCGGCCCTGCTGATACAGCGAATCCACAGCAGAGCTTTCCGACGCTCTGCTGCGAAAAACAAACCAAAAAGGAACATTTCGCTTCTTTTTAACAAAGAAATGAAAAACCGTCCACCGTCGGTTTCATGGAGAGCAGTTCTAAGCCTAAAGGAGGAGAAGAACAAGTATATACAAGGAACGACTTGGCAGAAAGACGGCGACGCCAGCGACGATGAAAATAAAAACGTCTCTGATGGATTTCTCCAGAGCAGTCGTACAGTAGGCCTGAACGCTGCGATGCAGCTGGATATCAGCAGTAATTAACAACCTGAACCTGATGACGATGCATCAACGTTGATATTGGCCATGTTGGGAAAGTGAGCCGACAGAGAAGAGGACTAATTTACCTTCAAACAGCTTCCTAAGTCATGTTAAATCATTTATACACAATGTTTAATTCACTTCTACTGTAAAACATGATGCATTAATAAGCTGGTAAGCTATAGTAAAAACCCCCCTGTCTCTGCTAGAGTGCAATGAAAATGAGGTTGATCAAAATGTGCATGAATCAAAAATAGTGGCAAAAAATGCACATAAATTGAAATTTTAAGATTAAAATGTAATTTTAAAAAAAATGATCTTTTTTATTTGATAAAACTGACTTACATGATGAAAACAGTGTTAATATGATCAAATGTGAGCCACGCTTTTTTCATTCATCAGCAACATGGGTTTTTTCACGAAGGTGTAAATAAACATTCTTTGATGAAGGAAATGCATGTAAACTCAAAGCTAAAACGATATTTTATCAAGCGTTTTTTCAAACTATTTCAACTTTTGAGAAGTTTTTGCCAAGCACTGCAGTATTTATCATTTCACTCAGTCCATTTTAGTTCACTGCCTCATTCATCGTCTTATTTGTTACTCCTCTCGAGCATTTTCATCAACCTCAATTTCATTTTTTCAGAAATTCCACTCCTCGACCAGATGAGCGGTAAAATGAAGGAAATATATAACGTGAGCCCTCACATCAAGAACAGAAAACACTTTGTTTTTATTACATGTAAAGTAAATGTGGGTGTGGCATCAGAACTCACTCACTCACTCACTCACTCACTCACTCATCTTTAGCAGTCTGGAGTCTCTCCAGCAGGTGGAGCTATTAGCATGTAAGTGAATGCACACCCACACCAGCAGGAGCTCATAAATATACGTTTGCAGTCATAACTTTCCAATTAAACTGTGACCTGGTTTTCAGATGTTGAGTTACTCAGTATTACGTTTTTCAATATGTGATTTTCATTAAAGAGTTCGCGTTAATAAAGCATATCAGTATTGTCGGAAGAAAACCTCGTATCTCCATTTTTGTCGTTTTGTACATTTTTACAGAATTTGAAAATACCAGCTGAGCTTTACAATGTGCCAAAATTTCATGACGAGTGGACCACCAGAAATGCTCCAAAAGTGCTCGGGAAAAAAATCCAGTTCCATTAACTTCCATTCTAAACGAAGAATGTTTTCTGTTTCTTCTGTAAATTGAGCATGTTGGAGATACGAGGTTTTCTCCCGCAGCGATATAAGCTATAAGAACGTAGGGCTAAGCTGGAGCAGAACCTGCAGCTGGTGAAATCATCGATAATCCTGATTTTTCAACAAAGTAAAAACTGTGCTAGTTATTTTTAGCTGTCCGCCAGGCCTACTGCATGAGACGAGTTAAACACTGCGACGCTTCTGGGAATCTGAGCTCGGTCTGAATTTCATCAAGGATGTTAATTACTGTGGATACGGAGGTTAAACGGCTGCTTTAAACGACATCAGCGCTGCAAACCGGACTGTTGTTTTCGAAAAATCCTTTGTCCAAAAATAGCAGCCATCGCATTTCTGTGAAAATGAAATTGTCGATTGTTGGAATTTTCTAAGACCAAATTTTTGCAACTGCAGCCAGGCTTTAGAACCTCCACTGCAAAAAAACCAGCCGGACTAGGACGCGATGTGGCCGTCGCATCTCTACCAGCACTCAGAGCTCGTACATCATCTGTTGAGACGTCCTGCGAAGTTTGACAAAGTTTGGCATCCTCAGAAGAAATTTCTCCATCTTTGAAAACTAATAGACTTGTACAAAAGGTCGGGCTCCCCTGGTCACGTTCTGCTAACGTCTATAAAATAAACCAGTTAAAAATATCCTAAAATTTAAATATTAAACATTTCTGCACATTTTTGTCCACAATCTTTATGTATTTCCTAAATTTATTTTAAAAAATGTTTTTAATTAATTAAAAAATTGAATTTTTAATTAAAATTTTGCTTAAATTTACTCAAAATGAGAAATTGAACCATCTGTTGTAAACATACCTACTCGCGTCCTAGAGCCATGCCACAGGAGTCTCCAGAGTGAGATCCCTTACAGAAAAGTGAGATAAGTGTGCAAATCCCATGCGTTCACACGTGATCCCGTTTTTTTCGCACGTGAAAACAATTTCAGGTTTTTAACTTGTGTGCAAAACCACCTGTTTTAACATGTGAACACTTTTTTGTAAGGGATTTTCCTCTTTAAAGACCGAAACTCCCTTGAGATGATTATGAAACTCCCTTGAGATGATGTATATTAAAGGTGGGAGGAACGTTTGAAAATATATTTAACCGTTTTAGGATGGAATTTTTAAGTGGCTTTAAAACAATTAATTATAATTAACAATTGTAATTAATAAGTATTTTGGTTTATCAAGGTGTTTACACCCACAAAAATAAAAAAATAATAGGTAACAAAAATAAAAGTAAAAATTATAAGTATAAAATTAATGGACATAATACTCAACACAAAAACAAGTGATGACCGAAAAGCTGCAGTCGGAAGCTAAAGCTTATTTTGACTACCCTTTATAAATTATATACCATCCTGCATTAAAACAATAGAGAGAAATATCAAAACTGAGAAAATCAACATTTCTGACTTTCAAAAAGTGTTAAAGTAGCTCAGTGGCAAGGCTAGCATGACTGGATGACACCACAGGGACTGTATTTACATCTGTGTAAAGCATGCTGGGAACTGTATTAAGAGGACAGTGATAAAAGAAAAGTTGGAAACAATTTAACGTCTATCAAGGAATTCCGCGCTACGGAATACCGAAGCCTATATTCTTACAATATGTTAAATCTAGGAAATGGGTCATTCTACAGAAACGTCCACTTTCCTACCTCTCCATAGGAGTCACTGGTGTTACTCATGATGAAGGTCACACCAGAGACGTTTTTAATGATCAATGCATTTTACAGAACATCAAACCACACGCTGTCCATCAGGGAACGTCCACTAAAATATGGAATTTAATCCATTTGTGTTTCTATTTTTTCACAGTGACCTCAGAATAAAGTCGGTCACACCAGTGACGTCAGCTAGAAGCTTCATATGAGATCATGAGCTGAATGAGAAGATCTCTGAGAACTGAGAGACGCAGTGGACTCACCATGAGCTTTTCTTCATAGATCCTCAGACAACAGGTCAAAGGAGGTCGAGTGACGTCATCGGCGTGACTTTTATTTCAAAATAAGAGTTTTTTAGTTATGCAGTAACACCAGTGACACGACTCCTGGGGACTTTTATTATAGATTTTATAATAATTAGTTGCCGTTTGTTTTCTTTGTGTCATTTAAATCATATTTTCCACAGTCATGTAGAGATTATTGCAGTTAAACTAGCAGAAAAACGTGTTTTATTTCTTCAAAATGTGGCCTCAGCCGTCACACACGGCTGTGGGGACGAGCTCTTCTGAGGTCCTTGGAGTTCTAGATGATTGATTTAAAAACCAATATTGCTGAATCTTGCATGTTTCCTTAAGTGTGATATATCAGTAAACACTAGGGACACAGAAACAGAAATTTCTATAGAATGACCCATTTATAGAGTAAACAGTGAATATAGTAAATAGTGCAGCTGAAGGGTGCCCCCAGTGGAGACTGCATTAACTTATACTTTCACTTAGAAAATAAGTGTAACTTGACCAGGGGGGCCAAAACCTTATAAGTCTGTACTGAGAGCTTGTTTGGTGTCCCCAAACTCTTAAGTGTGATTTTGGAAATCATCACCGTGCTGAGAAACAAAGGAGGCGGACAGCCGGTCAGCGGTCAGCCCAAACTTGGCACGTGAAGCGAATGGAATGACAGAGTCTTTAGAAGCGGAACAAGACGAAGAGCTGGAGCTTTCGGCACCTTATCCTATGCTATATACATTATACTTTAGGCTCTAAAATAACACTATTTGGAGTGAGAAATGGGATCACCGTGAGTTGAAAGGCAATCACCCTTAGGAGTTAAGCTCTTCGGATTTACAGTACGAGCGCTCAACGCATGGCACAGATATTTACACTGCACTCTGATCTCTTTGCCGGGATTTAAGCCGTGCGAGCTCGAGACTCAAACACGGGGCTGTTACTCAGACCTCTTCTGCCTGATCTGTTTGATGTGCAAATCGCAACGTATGCCAATACGAAACTGGAGGGAACAGCACTGAGATAAACGAAGCAACAAAGAAAAAGCAATCATTCACTGTCACTACTACAAAGGGGTCCGGAGAGCGGCGCCCGAGTGTTCCCAAAAAACCCCCCCAAACAGATGAGATCTCTGAAATCGAGGCAGCCATGGTGGTCATGGTGGTCATGGTGGTCATGGTGGTCATGGTGGTCATGGCTAACGCTACTATTGCTTCTAAAGTTGATCATTAAGATCTTCCTAAGGAGAAGATGATCCAAGAGCCGAAGACGTTACTAGGGACGCACCGATTCAAACACCTCAACCGATGATATCGGCTGATGCTGAGAACCGATCCAATATCAGTGCTATTTTTTTTCTTCTTCTACTTGAAATATGCTTTGAAATGCATCGTCAAAATAAAAGCCCCTATAAACAAATCAAGTGAGATAAAAGACCTGTACAGAGGGGCTTTTACTATCACATGCGTTCTTCAGAGGGGCTTTTATTTTGACACGTTTGCATTGTTGAGAAGCGTAGTCAGAGAACTTGTAAAGAGGAGAATTCCCGCTCTCTGTAATGTCTTCCGGGTTTCTCAAACACTAGGGGGCGCTCCCGACTGAGTCCAAAATGAATGGGTTGATGTGGAGCCTTTGAGCAAAATCAAACAAAAATTCTGACTTCTGACTCCTGCGATGACACTTTAGAGCAATGTTTGTATATTTCAGCTTTGTGTGTCATCTAAGTATCAACAGCTAGGAACCAAAATAGCTCAAATCAGCCAGTTCGGCCACTTCGGGCTTGCAATTTTAATGGCTGCATACCACGAACACAAAAAGACAATCAAATTGTGCACTCCAATTATTTATATGACAATTAATCATCAGCTGAAAGTCCATGATTGCGACAAGCTTAATGGTAGTCGTTCAAAATGATTAAATATATTTACAGCGTTCGGTTCCATTAATAAAACTACAAAGTGAGAATCTTATCGCGTTTTGGAACGAGACTCATTTAAGAGCAACCGTGACTAAGAAACAGTACTGATAGCGAATCGGTCACGTCTGGTTGATACCCGATCTGTCCAGTAAGTATCGGTGCGTCACTACACTGCAAAAAAAAGAGCGTCTTGTCAAGTAAAATGATCTCAAGTCTAGTTGATAAGTTCAGTATTTCTCCTGTTAAGGTTGTTGTCAGCTTATTTTAAGGTTATTTAACTCAATTCCAAACATGTTTGCTTGTTCTAAGTAACTTCTAAGTAAAGTTCTAAGTAAAGTTCTAAGTAATTCCAAGTAACTTCAATTTTATGATAAGTTCTCTGACTATACTGGCAGATCATTTTGCTTATTTTAAGGAATGTGCTTGAAAAAGGCGAAATCATCTGCCAGTATAGTGAGATAGCTTTACTCAATAAAATTAAATATTGAAGTAAAAATGTCTAGAAATAAGCTATGAGTAAATAATCTTATAATAAGCGCACAACCATTTCAAAATAAGTAAAATTAGATCAACTGAGACAGTTTCACTTGCCAAGATACTATTTATTGCAGCGAAGATGTTCGTAGTGAAATTTGGTTTAACGTCGAGGCCGCATTAGACGCTGCATCACCTGCTTCCTTCGCCATCTAATCAAAGAGATCAGGATGCAAACCGTGGGTCTTCGTATACTGTGTAGTATCCCAAAGACTGAAATAGAGTTGGTTGCTCAGTTTTGAGCTTCACTTGCTGCGCCATAAATGTGAAAATCATTACATTCACTGTTCACATTATACAGGTTAATCGATCTTGAATTCATAGCAAGAGTCAGTAACAAAATAGCGCCCGGTCGCGCCCTCTTTGACTTAAATAATTGTTGTACAGTCGTTGCCACCGAGTTATACTCTGGTGGTGGAGTGTCCGTGAGGGAGGCCAGTATTGCTGGGAGTGCTGTTGGCGTATGTGCTAAAGGGGTGGTACGAGGCCTGTATCCCTGAAAGGGAGTTGGGGATCATAGTGATGGTGTTCGGGGTCATGAGGGGGATGTCGTCCGGGGAGCGACGCAGCGTGAGGGCGTAATCCGGGGGACAGGTCAGCCGGAGCATGTCGTGCCCTTGCAGCGACTCGCAGTCGTGATCGTGGTCATGATCCAGTTGCTTCATCTGGAGGGACATCAGCTCCTCGCTTGGGACTCGGGCGACGTCGTTGGCGAGGTTCCTTGGAGGACTCAGCCGCCGGCTGGACTCCAGGCGGTGCTTGTCCTTCTTGTAATAGAGAGCTGCGAAGGCCAGGATGTTCAAGAAGAGCAGGGAGGCTCCGACAGCGATGGTGACGCTAAGTTCCGTGGAGTAGTCCCTAGCTTCGATGATCACGGTGCCGTCATCGTGGTCTGGAGTCTTTTGCTGGTCCGGGGCCTGCTTGGTGTTCCCTGCAGGAACGCCAGGGTGCCGAGTGGTTGATGGCCAGAGCTTGTTGGACAAGCGTTTGGTGTACGAGAAGGGAGTCGTGTCCTGAGGTGGAATCTTGGTGGTCGACGACACATAGTGGAACAGTTCGTTGATGTTGTGCAAGTGCGGCACCAGCTCCAACCAGAAAGCCACCTTGGTGGCCCTGTAGTGGTCTCGGACACGTGGCTTCAGACCTATGTGCAGGTATAGCTGGTCTTTAGGGTTGTACTTGGACCAGGCCACCTCTTCAAAGCGATTGGGTTTAGTGTGAATGAATTTTGTATCCTGAGGAACTGGCTGGTTTGGGTCGCTGAAGGGTAGAAGAAAAGATATTTTGATTGGTAAGCCTGAAATGATAAAGATCAGGCGTGTACAATGATTTTGGGATGACACATTTTAGGCTTTCATAATATTTTTTAAATAATCTAAGCTTATTTATATAAGCAACATCTCTGCTACATATGAAAATGCACTTCAAGCTCCTGCAGTTTATGGACAGTTCAGCCAAAAGCGACACAATTAAGTAAAATACTGTTCTATGCTCTTAATTATGGTTCCTCAAGGGTTCCTTAGTAGAGAAAATGGTTCAACATGAAACCAAAGTTTCTTCTATCGTTACAATGTCAAGCTTGTAACAATAGCAGAAGCCTTTTTGGTGCTATGGGGAACCATCTACAGCACATTCTTCATCAATCTGAAGAACCTTTTCACAATGCAAAGAACCCTTTGATCATGCAAAGGGTTCTTTGAGTGTCCATGGTTCTATACAGAACCATTTTCTTTACCAGAGAACCCTCTTTTAAGCGTGTTTACCATACCTAATGAGGTTTTCAACATAAATACATAATAATGTATCGAAATGAATGTTTAGTGAAAGAGGCAAACACTGGCAAGTGTATTTTAGACTATGAAGGAAAGATCAGCACAATAAATTGAAGTATATTTTGTTTACATGACATCTGAAGTACATTTCTGATTAATGTTTGCATAATACCCCCCAAAAATAGACTGTTTTGAACGTATATCAGGGTTTACGTTCTCTTCTCTGACTTTTTTATATTGGGCGTCTCGGTTGTGACAGCGTGTTAAACTAACCCCTCCGTGTGGAGGCTGTACAGTCTTCAGAAGAGTGCTACATTACAGCTACAGTAAGGGAGATTAAAATGATATACTGAATTCTGTGAGCAAAACAGTTATGAAGAAAGTTCTTTTCACAGATGACCTTGCTATGGGAACATGAGAAGGTGATCGAAAACCTTTTTAACCACATAAAATATCCACACAGTTTCACCTGCCGTCAACTCGTGCCTAGGAAAAAAGAGCAAACTGGCACAGCAACTGTTTGTGTGATAATGACTCGACTGTGAGATGGTAAATCTGACTCACCCAGTCTTGGCAAAGTTAGTCCAGTAGGTCATAACCACAGCACTGAGCATGACATCATTTTTGGAGAAATTACAGCTGAAAAGATCAGTCGGGCCAATCATCGGGATCCCGAAAACATAGGGAAGTTCATCTCCGTGGGCGGAGTCTGCCCACGCTGGCTTCATTTCGCTCTGGCAGTGGTGGTAGAACGCATAGAAGTACGTCGGTGAGCCGTACTGAGCGTGGAGATCCGCCGTGGCCACGGCCGGAGCCACCCACTGGTGATCCGTGAAAAGCGCGACCAGCGTTTTGCGACGGGTTTCCGGATTCTCCTTGTCTGCCCAATCCGTGTACATGAACTTTATGGTTTCCCTCAGGGTGTCCTTTCCTTCCGGGTAGCCATACAGGTTATCAACGAAATCCGACACAGCAAACTCGAAGTCATTTCCGGTGACCCCGTCCTCGCTGTCCACGATACCATCCACAAACTTATAGCCCTCTCCCTGGTTCACGCCCAGCATTATGTCATAGTTCAGGAACTCGCCTTGCTCCATCAGGATCTGCGGGTCGTCCGGAATGACGTCTCCGTCGATCACGGGGCCGAACGCGATGTGGTACTTGGCAGGCGTGATGCTCTGCTCGATGAGCTCCTTGTAATTCTTGTTCTGGAGGCACTGAACCAGCTCCACAGAGTCGTCCTCGTTGCAGCCCACCTTCTCAGCCAGCATGCGGGTGTATTTGGCCGGCTGGTAGTTCACTGCCCAGCTGGACAGGGCTGTGCCGCTCTGAATGATTGCTTTCTGGAAGAGGTCTGGAGCACAGATGGACAAGATTGTTAAACAGTGCTAACAAAAAGCAGGTACTGAGCAACACTTACACCTAAATGTGGCAATTCAGCAAAAAAATGGAGTTGATCAGCCAAGACATGTCTGGTGTCTGAATTTTGTCTCCTGTTTCTTCATAAATATTTAGACATTGGCAGAGTTGTTATTTTAGCTGTTTGCCACAGCATAATGGAGTTATGAGCATATACGAGCAATACAGACGTCAATTTGAGAGCGTTTTCATCCAAATCGAGTGATTGTAGGAATTACAGCCATTTTTATACATACACCCCCCCCCCCCGTTTCTATGGGCTCATAAGTAATTTGATAATTGGCTGCTCAGCTGTTCCATGGCCAGAGGTGTGTTATTACCTTATTATTTCACTTACAAAAAAGCACATGAAAGGTCTAAAAGTTGATTTCACGTGTGGCATTTGCATTTGAAATTTGTTGCTGTTCACTCTCAATACGAAGTCCAAAGATCTTCACTGGCAAACCATTATTAAGCAAAACAAACCCAACAGAGAGGCAGTAAAAACAGTGGCTGTGGCCAAATTGACTTTTTTAAAAAGAAGTTTTTGCATTTTTTTTACAAGAAAGAACACACTGCTCAGCTCAGAAACACCAAAAGGCACATAAGACTAAAGAAAACAACAGAAGAAGAAGACAGAAGAATTCTTTCCCTGGTGAAGGAAACACCTTTACAACAGTTGGCCAGATCAAGCAGACCCTCTAGGACAGGGAGCATATCGCTCTGGGGCCACATGCGGCTCTGTTACTGCCCTGTCGTGGCTCCACGGCTGAATCAGATCAGTAGGTGACAATAAAAAAATCCTCCTCTACAGTAAAATAAAGCTCTGCTGATCCTTCAACACAGTTTAACAGTAAATGGTCTTAAACGCTGGAGTTAATGTAGAACTGCTGATTCACCCCTTAACCCTGAAGATCAGCGCAGACGGCTGGTCACCATAGCAACACAGACGACAGTCTCGCCCAGCTAGTAGCTACGAAACGGCAAAGAGAGAGATTTAAGACGGGCATCGATAATCTGGAGATGAATGGACTGATTTGCATGGTTTGCCGATATGTTTAATCTGCAATGAGAAACTGGCAAACTCTAAAAAGTTGCGACAATGCAGCTTCTCATTCGCCGGCTTCTTGTTCGATTTTTCCCATTCCACCTTAAACGGTGCAGCAGATACATTCTGCCGTCTCAGTCTCCATCGAAGTTCAAACGTGAAAATTCAAACAAGAAGCTGGCGAATCAGAAGCGACATCAACCAAGACATTTGACAAGAAGCTGTTCTACTTTTGAGTAAAAGTTTCCTGCTGGAGATGCGAGAAAAGCGACTATAGCTGAGCTGAAGCTCAAAGCAGAGCAAAGTCAGTCTGTGTTTCCATTTGTATCGTACTTTTTATCCTATACTAGCACATCAGCACATATGGAGACATATTAACAGCCAAGATGGTGAAATGGACATAAAATATTGTGGCTCCCAAGGTGGTTTGATCTTTGTTGAAAGGACAAAATATGTCTTCTTGACATTTGGGTTGAGACCTCTTCACTATTCAAACATACAGTGAGAGTCATCATAGAACAGGACATCTAAAATCACACAGTGTGTGTTTGTCTTTGGAGGACGTTCAGCTACAGCTCAACCAGCCAAGCAAGAGATAAAACCGACGCACAAATGTGCGACTCCTGCTGTCACCGAGGATCAAAACTATAAAACATACTTTACTTACAGCTGTACAGAAGTGCTTTTCTGACGTGCATTGAAACCCAAAAACCTCTCTCCACGTCAGCGCTACTCAACCCAAGGTAACTAATATAGTATAGCGAGCTAATGTACATGATTTAAAATATACTAGATTTAAAATCTGGCATATTTTAAAAATCTAGGACTCATTCACACTGACAACTAATTCATTCCAAGTAGGTAATTTATTATGGTATCGGACTCGATCTTGGCAAGTGCTGAAAATTAT
This sequence comes from Pygocentrus nattereri, assembly GCF_015220715.1. Taxonomy (NCBI): domain Eukaryota; kingdom Metazoa; phylum Chordata; class Actinopteri; order Characiformes; family Serrasalmidae; genus Pygocentrus; species Pygocentrus nattereri. The sequence goes on from NC_051216.1 coordinate 47,203,483, forward strand.
TAAAAAATATGTGCTTCCATACATCCCTAGCAAAAAAACTGTATTTTTTATTTTGAATTCAATTTATATGTACTTAGTACAATGGATGCTGTTACAAAGCAGCTTTACAGAAAGCCAAGGACAGAACTGGCAAAGTTGCATGAGGAAGAAACCTTGGGAAAAGTTGCTGCTGTGTCTGATCCACTCGTTCCAGAACAACACACACTAACACACCACCACCACGTCAGTGTTACTGCAGTGCTGAGAATGACCCACCTCCCAAATAGTACCTGCTCTGTGAGGGTCCATGGGGGTCCTGACCACTGAAGAACAGGGTAACAGAGTATCAGAGAAACAGATGGACTACAGTCTGTAACTGTAGAACTACAGAGTGCAGCTATACAGTAAGTGGAGCTGATAAAGTGGACAGTGAGCGTAGAAACGAGGAGGTGGTCAGGATGTTACGCCTGGTAGTAGTTCAAATGAAACCACCGGGTGTCTAAGAAGGCACAGTACGCCCTGTCCAGACATCGCAGCACTGCAGTCGTGTCTTGGTTGATCGACTACATTTGCGGTAAAGGAGGGAATTCGATTTTTTCCCTAAACCACTACAGTTTGATTCTAGAGCCGTGTGAAAAGCTGTGTACCTTCCGAATAGTGTGACAAGGTCAGTAGGCTGACACATGACGCTCCAGCTCCAGACCCAAATATCGTCACCCGTCGAGGGTCTCCGTTGAAAGCCTGAATGTTCTCTTTCACCCATCGGAGAGCCTGGATCTGGTCCAGCAGCCCATAGTTCCCCTTGGCAGCTTGGTCCCCCGTGCTCAGGAACCCTGAAAAAACAAAATGTACTGTTATTCATCTGAGCTAATTGGCTGCCATTAAATTCCCGCAAAGGGGAATAACGGTGACCAAAGTGCCCAGTTTCCTGCAAACTTTATACAGTATCTCACACTGCAGTGACCTAAATCGAGTGACCATAACCTGAGAGTGAAGGTTGCTCTGAAAAACTGTCAGTAATGGTAAAAACCTTTCAGCAATTGTTGTAGCAGAGACTACTTAACATTTTGGTTTATTTTAATAGTTTTCATTATTTCAGCAATATTTTTTACACACAACACATCTCAGCTACTAAACCTTGTTTTGAGCCTAAAATGACTCGAGTGTAAATGTTACAACTCACCCCATAGGAGAGATGAACTGTAGGAGACTACGCTATTTTATGTGCATGATATCTGTATTTTGTTTCTGATGGATCTGTGAATAAAAAACACAATGGGACACCCACACATCACACCATCTGGAGCTTTCATGAATCCCATTCTAAATCCATTGGCATTAATATGGAGTTGGTCCTTCTTTGCAGCTCTAACAGCTTCCACTCTTCTGGGAAGCTTCTACAAGACGTTGGAGAGAGTCTGTGGGAATTTCTGTCCATTCATCCAGAAGAGCATTTGTGAAGTCAGACACTGATGTTGGACGAGGAGGCCTGGCCCACAGTCTCCATTCTAGTTCATCCCAAAGGTGTTGGATGGGGTTGAGGCCAGGACTCTGTGAGGGCCAGTCAAGCTCTTCCACACCAAACTCACCCAGTCAGGCCTTTATGGAGCTGTTTTGGTCACTGGGGCTCAGTCATGCTGGAACAAGAAAGGTTCTTCCCCAAACTGTTCCCACAAAGTTGGAAGTGTACAATTGTCCAAAATGTCTTGGTGCTGAAGCATTAAGATTCCCTTCACTGGAACTCAAGGTTTCTAGGCCAACTCCTGAAGAACAGACCCTTTTCATCACCCCCCTCCACTGCTCCAGTGGTGGCGCTTTACTCCACTCCATCTGACGCCTGATATTGTGCTTAGTTGAGTTGTTGGTTGAGTTGCACCTCCTGAGGTTCCTAAATGCTTCTACTTTTCAATAATACCGCCACCAGCTGATCATGGAATATCTAGGAGGATGGAAATTTCACAAACTGACATGTTGCAACAGCATCCTATTACAGAACCATGCTCAAATTCAGAGAGCTCATCTGATCCACTCAGACCAGCGCAACACACACTAACACACCACCACCACGTTAGTGTCACTGCAGTGCTGAGAATGACCCACCACCTAAATAGTACCTGTTCTGTGAGGGTCCATGGGGGTCCTGACCACTGAAGAACAGGGTAACAGAGTATCAGAGAAACAGATGGACTACAGTCTGTAACTGTAGAACTACAGAGTGCAGCTATACAGTCAGTGGAGCTGATAAAGTGGACAGTGAGCGTAGAAACGAGGAGGTGGTCAGGATGTTATGGATATATTTATGTATATATATATAGTTATATAGATATATACACACATACACACACCAGACGGGCCGTGACGCAAACAAATACCACTGCAGCCAAATTGCTGTGCTGTCTTCGGTCTTCTTAGGACGTCGTTGCGTTAATAAATGCGCTGCTAATGCGAGGAGGTGCAGTAATTTACACTGCTGCAGTGGTGCTTTGCGCCACGTTTGATTAATCTGTCTTTTAAGGACACGACTGTATGATCAATTACACCTGACGATTCTGTCTCACCAGATGGTGTGTGTTTCCATAGCTGTGCTAAATTTCTCCATTAAGATGGTGACAGCAAACTGCTGAAGAAACTGGATGTGTGGATAAATGATATCAAATAAGATTACGGTCCATCTTAAGCGCATCGGTTTACAGGGGTGGGAAGAGCACTGAAAACTCCTCCTCAGAGAGGAGGTTCATTGATTTTAAAGCCGTGCGTAATCCGACTGCTGAACTGTACACAAAGGCGTTCAGAGTGGTGTGATGTGAAAATACTCACTGTACATTTCTTTACAGCGATGACTACGACACAAATATGGCCATTTTATTAACTATCCAAACCACCAGAGAACCTCCACGCGTGATCAAATAGTAACAAAGCAGAAAAAATATATATCAAATATACATGTTTTTGAGGATTATTTTGCCGTATAATGCCTCTCCACCGTCACGGACTACAAAATATTCATTTTTGGCCAAACACTTCTAAAACGATCATAAAACAGCGTCTCAGTCATCAGGCAGTGGATTCAGAACCAGTTCATGTAGGAACTTTCTGTAGGAGCTTTTAGAGGGACGTCTGGTTCCCATCACCACCACTGTGAACGGTTCTGACTCTAGAACCGCCCTGAACCACTCTGTTTACATTGTAATTATTGAACGATGCAGAAATTTAGAAAATCTGAATTTCCCCCTTAAATAACAATCCAGCTACTATAGTGATGACATAAGTACAACTATTAATACATACAATTATATACAATTAAATAATTAATTCTTTGAAAAAATACCTAAGTAGGTTAATATTACTTTGAGGTCTTATTCACCTTCAGAACGAAGGTCCAAAGCTGAGGGCTTCCCTTCACATTTAAGGCATTCGGCTGACAGTCTTATCCGGAGTGACTTAGAGTTTGTGATCAGTTTACACAGGGAGGCCAAGGTGGTGTTGGGAGTCTAGCCCAAGGACTCTTATTGGTATAGCGTAGGGCAGTTGCCTTGGTGGGGGACTGAACCCCAGTCTCCAGCGTAGAAGGCAGAGGTTTTAGCCACGACACTAACCAACCACACGTAAAGATCTTTCCTGCTATTTCTGGACAAAATGTTCAAATAGTAAAGGAACGCAGCAGCTGTGCAGCTAACTGTCTAAGTGGTTCCTCAGAAAAGCGTAATTAGTCATGGTGCTTCAAAATGAACAGGGACTTTTTTAGAGCCTTTCTGAAAAGGGTTCTAGGTAGCACCATAACGGTTTCTTCAATTGTTACAATGTCAAGCTTGTGCCAAGAGAAGAACCATCTGCATTCTCCATCAATCTGAAGATCCCTTTCACCATGCAAAGAACCTTTAATCATGCAAAGGGTTCTCTGAGCGTTCCTCAGATAGCGAGCATGGATCGATCCGCTGGCTTGATAAGGTCGGCACTCCGCCACTGCTGGTCCCCCTCGGACCACCCAGATTACTGTCCTGCATACAAGCTTTAATTAGTTTTTAATCTAATTCATCTGTTTTTAATTGAATAGTTTTTATTAATTTTAGATAAATTAATTAGGACAAATATTACAACCGGCTAAGAGAAAAGAATAACGACATTGGCCTGATGTGAAATGATTTACTACACTAATTTATAATGTAGAACTGAAGGAAGCCGGTAAAGTAAACTGGACTGTGAGTAGAAAGTGGAATTTTGTCTGAGGGGCGCCGGTGGGCCGCCCGGAAAACGCTGAGCAAAATGCCAGTGGACCACCAGCTTTGCCATCAGCATGCAAACAGTGGTCCACTATCCTTCTGCTATCAAGGTGGTTCTGTATAGAACCACCTTCTTTATAAAGAACCCTTCAATAAGCGTAAGTGTATAAACGAGAACTACTTCGCTGATTTGGACAAACTTTTTTTGTAAATGATCAGCCAAGTAAGTTCTGGCTCTAAAGTTACATAAAGACCTTTTTCATCTTGTTCTCTGACCCTGAATGATGCTACTTATGGACTGGGCCGGGACGCTGTCCGAATCTTGATGTGAGGGGATGCGTCTTGGCTGACGGCGTCGCTAATTCCAGCACAGTGTCGGTGCCAAGCCTCAATCGAATGAGGCCTGGGTAACCTTCACCCGCCACGCATAAATCACCCTCCCTGGCCGGCCTTTTGATAAAGGTTAATTGAAACCCCTTTTGTGATGTAGGACTTTTTCGCCTGGACAATTTATTCCAGGGTCATCGGCACGCTCGTGGGTTTTCTCGCAGTTCTTTAATGAGGCATTGACCCATGCGGCCACAAGGCTCAGCTGGCACCCCTCCGCTCCTGATTTAAAGGTTCGGGATTATCTATGACGGCTAAATCGCAAAGACGTGATAGATAAATGGTAACGACATTCTCCTGGCCGGCGTGAAGGAAAACCTGGGCCCGGTGACGGTTAGCCAAGTTACCACGGTAACAGCCCCCCATTGATGGTTAAACAACTGGTTTTAAAAAATGTATAATAATAATAATAATATTATCACATAGTTAATACATGTTTTCATCTGAACTATTAACTATTTACGTAATCCCACACAGATATGTATGAATTATTTGTTAGTTATATGAAGTTGATGATCAAGATACCTGATTTCATAATAAGTATGAATAAACTGTCTACATTGTTTTAAATAATTACGTAGATATTTACTACTAAACTTTTCCTCAATGAGGAGATAATCATTATTAAATGTTTAATATATATATAATATGTAAAACACTAATTATCATTAATTGGACCGGTACCCATACAGAATACTCCATCGTGTTGTAATTGAACTGAATGTGAAAGTTTTGCTCTTATTTGTGTCACGATTGGCCCCTCCCAGTCCTGTCCATGTGTTTGTGTTTTGGTCCAGCCCTCTCATTTCATGACTCCACCCCTGATTGTTTCCACCTGTCCCTCATCAGCCCTGTTGTATTTAAGCCCTGTGCTTGCCCCTTGTGTTGGCTGGGCTTTGTTTGAATTGTTATCTGCTGTGTGGTGGTTGTACTGGTGGTGTTTGTACTGGTGGTGTTTGTACTGGTCTATGTACTGTTTGTTCTATTTGTACTGTTCTGCTTGTTCTGTTGGGTTCTGGTGTCTGTCATGTCTGCCCCCGATCAATCTGTGTTGGCTCTATGATCCTGGACCGTTTCGACTATGACCCTGGATTTGCCCATAATAAATCTCGCTTATCTCCACATATGCGTCTGCTTCCTCGTTACAGTAAGGAAGTTTGTTGTAGGATGCCGAGTTTGTTGTAGGATGACGAGCTTGTTGTAGGATGACGAGCTTGTTGTAGGATGCCGAGCTTGTTGTAGGATGTTGTTGTAGGATGCCGAGTTTGTTGTAGGATGCCGAGCTTGTTGTAGGATGCCGAGCTTGTTGTAGGATGTTGTTGTAGGATGCCGAGTTTGTTGTAGGATGTTGTTGTAGGATGCCGAGTTTGTTGTAAGATGCCGAGTTTCCAGCGCTGTCATTTTACCCCTTTCTAATGCCTGATGAACTGTAAGAAATAGGTGGTAAAGTTTCCTCTCTGCCTCCTTTCTATTCATCTACTGTTTCATATGAGGACATCAAAATATCCCAGGAAAGAAGCTCCATCACGCTGTGAAATCAAATAAGCAAATTAGCGCTGTCGTTCCACGCGGAGCTGCAACAAATGCCACCATGCCGAGACGCTCTTGCTGCCAGTTTACCCAGCCGTCCTCCCCTCAGATCACACTTTTCCAAAGACAAAGCTGTAGGTGGTACACGACTGAACTATTAATTCCATTTATGAACATCATTTACTTTTTAATTTGCTTTGAAATCTTTTTTCTCCGCTCTCTTTTCTGAACTTTTTCAAAAGCGCAGTGGTGGATTCGCCCGGAGGAAATTATGCACTTTCATATTTTTTGCAATATTTTTGCAATCGTTCCCAGCAGGGTCAGGAAAAGAACATCACTGTGGCGTTTTTGTTTTTTCAGAAAGATTAAGAATCTGCTAAAAGAACAAACAAAATCGTTTCCCTGTTGTGGTCAGTGAAGCGCATTATTGTATAAATTCAATTACTGACAGTCAAACTGCAAAGTTTTCTGTGTAAACATTCACTTTATGAGCTCCACCTCATGGCTTCACTATGCAGATGTACATTTACAGACTGTAGTCCATGTTGCTCAGCCTAGTCCGCCACCCCTGACCACTGCTGTCCAGATATGATTTGGGTGGTGGTCCATTCTCAACGCCTCGAAAGCTCAGTCTGAGAAGCTGGTTGATGATTTTCTGAACTAATCAAACCCATTCAGTGGTGCTGAGGTCTGGACTTTGGGGCGGTCAGTCCATCGTCCAGCTTCTCTGTTTGATGTGTCCGTCTCCTTTTCTCAGTGAGGTTCTTCTTGATCAGCTACACGTCCTATCAGACCCACAGCGCTGAGTGGTCTTCTCACAGTGGAAGGATGGACAGAAACACCTGTGGATGTTCTCAGATCTGAAGCAGCTTGATCTTCTCCTCTCTCTCAGAGATCAAAGCTTTCAGTGCTGTTTATCTGATGGGGGCAGTTTTGGGGTCAACCAGCTCTTCCAGGTGGTTGTTAGGAGACACATTTTCTATGTATCTCCAGTTTTGGAAACTCCTGTTTTTTGTACTTATTTTCCTTTGACTTTCTTTTTCCTTAAGTGGATTATATTATAGCTAATAACTACAGAAATATCTTCAGAAAATGAAATAGAACTTTTATATAATAATCTCCATTTTTGACGTTTTCATTTTCTGTCATAATTAGAAAATTCCTGTTGTTCTTTACATTGTATGTAAATTTCATGAAGAACAAACCAACAGAAACAGCCCAAAATAACTTGGAAATACGTCTGGTTCCATTGACTTACATTAAACGTAAAGTAGGTTTTTTCCTTCTCCTGTAAAGTTCCCATTTTGGAGGTACGAGGTTTTTGTTATGACAACAGCGAGATATTTATATATATATATTTAATTACATTAAATCTCATGTACATGCCCTAAACGCTGTAATAGAATGGAGCATCAAAGAACTCACCTAAAACCCCCAGACGGTAGTTGAGGGTGACCACGATGACGTTGCCGTAGCTGGCGAGGACGCTGCCGTCAATCATGTTTCCTGTGCCTTCCACATAAGAGCCGCCGTGAATGTACACCATCACCGGCTTCAGTCCGTCGTTATCGTCCATGTCTGAAACACGGGCATTTAAAAAAATCACTCAAGAAACTTTTGGGCAGGAATGCACTGATATGGAACTTCAAGGCTGATAACAACACCTCACTGTGGCCAATACCAGTAATAATAACACAATGAATCCTAAATGAAGCATTTTAGAACAAGTTTGTAAAATTATCAGCTGTAGTTTTAATATTGGGCGAATAACGATCATTAATTTTTTCCATTTATTGGTAAAAACATTGTTAATGCATTACAATGTTGTTTCAATTAGCCACTGATATATCATACACCACTTGCTATGAGGCTTAAGATACTGTCACAGTGATTAGAGGAGGAATCCAGAAATACTGACCATACCAGGCAGGCGCAGGAATAAATACATGGGTGTTAAAAATGTGGCCATAAACAATCCTGTAAGGAAGTGTATTTAAAATGTACACCCTGGAGGAAAGAAGAAAAGCAGTTCTGAATTTTTCTGTGTTTTTTTTTTATTGTAGGGGCCTGGGCTTGTTTTCCATACAGCTTTATTGTCATCTGATAACCTCTAAAACCCCCACAGGGGACCTACATTCATCTATATGCTAATCTGCCCCTAAAAAGCGGTCTGATCAGAAAAGTAAAGCGTGAGCATGTGATTACAGCTCCACTGTCTCAGCCGTGCTGGGCACTACAGTTCGAAAAAAAGGTCAAATCCAACATCTGTGGGACTGCAAAGACTTCTAAACCTTCTCAGATCCAGGCATGCCAGAATGAACTTCAGGCCTGTTGCTCAAGTTTTTTAAATGGTCTGGAAACAATGCTGTTCTTCAGACTTTGGAGTCTGACTGGGCCACAAGCCACTTTACACAGTTCAACCAGCCAGCAGGCTGGGTGATTACTGTCCACTGTGGTAGTGGAATTGATCTAGTCTCCATCCCGGGACACTTTGATCATGGTAGCAGAGTTTGACTATGGCACGAGCTGAGTAACATGTCAGTGTGGTAGTGGAAGCTGACTTGAAAGCAAACCAATCATTTTTCACCGCAGTTTTAACGGTAACAAGTCGGGCCGGGCCACTTTTCATAACAGTAGTAGAGTTTAACTATGTCGTTACCCGGGCCACTTTTCACTAGGCCGTGAACTGGGCCACATTTTATTACAGTAACTAGGCCGTGAGCTGAGCCACTTTTCATTACAGTAATGAAGTCTAATTAGGCCGTGAGCTGGGCCACTTTTCATTACAGTAACGGCATTTAACTAGGCCATGAGTCGGGCCACTTTTCATTACAGTAACGGCGTTTAACTAGGCCATGAGCATGGCCACTTTTCATTACAGTAACGGCGTTTAACTAGGCCATGAGCATGGCCACTTTTCATTACAGTAACGGCGTTTAACTAGGCAATGAGTTGGGCCACTTTTCATTACAGTAACGGCGTTTAACTAGGCCATGAGCTTGGCCACTTTTCATTACAGTAACGGCGTTTAACTAGGCCATGAGCTGGGCCACTTTTCATTACAGTAACGGCGTTTAACTAGACCATGAGCATGGCCACTTTTCATTACAGTAACGGCGTTTAACTAGGCCATGAGCATGGCCACTTTTCATTACAGTAACGGCGTTTAACTAGGCCATGAGCATGGCCACTTTTCATTACAGTAACGGCGTTTAACTAGGCAATGAGTTGGGCCACTTTTCATTACAGTAACGGCCTTTAACTAGGCCATGAGCTTGGCCACTTTTCATTACAGTAACGGCGTTTAACTAGACCATGAGCATGGCCACTTTTCATTACAGTAACAGAGTTTAACTAGGCCATGAGCTGGGCCACTTTTCATTACAGTAACGGCGTTTAACTAGGCCATGAGCATGGCCACTTTTCATTACAGTAACGGCGTTTAACTAGGCCATGAGCTGGGCCACTTTTCATTACAGTAACGGCGTTTAACTAGGCCATGAGCTTGGCCACTTTTCATTACAGTAACGGCGTTTAACTAGGCCATGAGCTGGGCCACTTAAAATTACAGTAACAGAGTTTAACTTGGCCATGAGCTGGGCCACTTTTCATTACAGTAACAGAGTTTAACTTGGCAATGAGCTGGGCCACTTTTCATTACAGTAACAGAGTTTAACTAGGCCATGAGCTGGGCCACTTTTCATTACAGTAACAGAGTTTAACTTGGCCATGAGCTGGGCCACTTTTCATTACAGTAACAGAGTTTAACTAGGCCATGAGCTGGGCCACTTTTCATTACAGTAACAGAGTTTAACTTGGCAATGAGCTGGGCCACTTTTCATTACAGTAACAGAGTTTAACTTGGCCATGAGCTGGGCCACTTTTCATTACAGTAACAGAGTTTAACTAGGCCATGAGCTGGGCCACTTTTCATTACAGTAACAGAGTTTAACTTGGCCATGAGCTGGGCCACTTTTCATTACAGTAACAGAGTTTAACTAGGCCATGAGCTTGGCCACTTTTCATTACAGTAACAGAGTTTAACTAGGCCGTGAGCTTGGCCACTTTTCATTACAGTAACAGAGTTTAACTAGGCCGTGAGCTGGGCCACTTTTCATTACAGTAACAGAGTTTAACTAGGCCGTGAGCTGGGCCACTTTTCATTACAGTAACAGAGTTTAACTAGGCCATGGGCTGGGCCACTTTTCGTTACAGTAATGGAGTTTAACCAGGCTGTGACCCAGACCATTTTCATGCAGAGACCAGTGCTATCTCTGGTACATAATCTGTTTAGAAGTATCCAGACAGCCTTTCTAAAGATTTCATTTTTATTTTGAGATGCACCCATCGCTGTTTTTTGAGCACTGTATCCATCACTGTCCACTTTATTAGACACTCCTACCTTGTCGGTCCACCTTGTAGATGTAAAGTCAGAGACGACAGCTCATCTGCTGCTGCACAGTTTGTGTTGGTCATCCTCTAGTCCTTCATCAGTGGTCACAGGACGCTGCCCACAGGACGCTGTTGGCTGGATATTTTTGGTTCTCAGTCCAGCAGCGACTCTGAGGTGTTTAAACACTCCAGCAGCACTGCTGTGTCTGATCCACTCAGACCAGCACAACACACACTAACACACCACCACCACGTCAGTGTTACTGCAGTGCTGAGAATGACCCTCCACCCAAACAGTACCTGCTCTGTGAGGGTCCATGGGGGTCCTGACCACTGAAGAACAGGGTAACAGAGTATCAGAGAAACAGATGGACTACAGTCTGTAACTGTAGAACTACAGAGTGCAGCGATATGGTTGACAGACCCTGGACTGTTTTTGATTACGGTTTGGGCAGTTTTTAACATTTTTTTCAGCTCGTCGTGTTTAGAGAAAGAAGGGTTGACCAAGTTGGGACCATGATATGGGGCTTTACACACAGGAAGCATTAAAGGAGTGATGGATCAGGAGACATAAGAGGAGAATTTGACCACAAACATTCCGCTAAAAGACATGGCTAAGTCTCCTGACTTGAATCCCGCTGAATATTTATAGAGGATTTTGAAATTGTGAGTTCATCAGAACGCCTCTCGTAGCCTCGCCAAGAGAAATGGGTCAACACTGAACCACAATGTTACAAAAACTGAACGACTTCTTACTGTAAATGTCTTAAAGCTGCCAGTAATGGCTTTGCAGCAAAGTACTAATGTCACTCAGTTGTTCTGAATACTTCAACATTTAAACACCTTTTTTCATCTTGTTACACTAATGAACACACTTCTTTGTGAATATCTGCTCTAGAGGTTTGTTACATAACAACAACAAAAGTGTCTGAAAGCTTGTTTCCTACACTATGTGGCCAAAAGTATGTGGACATACCTCCTAAATACTAAGTTCAGACGTTTTGGCCATGCCCGTTGCTAACAGCTGTACAAAATCAAGCACACAGCCTTGCAGTCTCAATAGACAAACACTGGCAGTATAATGGCTCATTCTGATGAGCTCAGTGACTTTAAAGATGTCATAAGATCCCACCTTTTCTGCTAGATCTGCCCCAGTCAACTGTAAGTGGTACTGTGAAATGGAAGCATCAGACCACACCAACTTACAGAGCAAGGTACTGAAGCCTGTGGGGTCTCTGAAAGCAACATCAGCACAAGTTGAGCAGGAGAAAGCTACCTTCCAGGGTTTGAGCCTCTTAGAGCCCCTCCAATTCTATGTTTCCAATTTTGTGGCAACATTTTGGGAAAGAGCCCTTCCTATTCCAGCATGATTGAGCCCCTGTCTGTCTGTCTGTCTGTCTATCTAAGGACATAGTTTGAAAAGTTTGGTGTGGATGGAATTCAGTGCCTGACCTCATAAATGCTCTTTTGACTGAAAAAGCACAAATTCCCAGACACACTCCAAAATCTTATAGGTGGTCTTCTCAGAAGAGTGGAGGCTGTCAGACCCACAAAGGAGAGCCAAATCCAAATAAGCGCCCATGGTTTTGTAATGGGACGTCCAACGAGCTCATGGTCAGGTGTCCACTTACTTTTGGCCATTTGATGTGTAAGGTAGGTTCCTGCTATGCCTTATGTGGCGTAATGCTAATGTAAATAACATACCACCCCACCAATGTCACATCCCCCAACCACGCCAGCATCCAGAGTGACTCGACCCTGTGTGACTCACAGGGTACAGCATGACTAAGCCCGGCGCTCGTAAACACAGCGGAAGACGCTGCGCTGCTTTCTGCAAGGCCACCTTCACACAAACTAGCCCTCAGCCCACAGACCGCATTTTAAAAATGTGAGGAGTCATCTGAGAGAGCTGGCCCGATGCTGAACCGACATCCATAAACATCCCATGGTCTTCGCTGTGCCACTACAGCGTAGGCTATGTTTAGAGCGTGATTCATTGTGCGGTGTCGCTCCTGGACGTGCGCTGCATTCCCATGAATTAAAAAAAACAAACCACGAGAGAATCCCGTCTGCACGGACGCAGATAAATCCTGCCGCCCCTCCAGGGGAACTAATTGCGCCTCCTTTGTCTGCGGTAAATATAAATGCATGCTAAATGGGAAAAACGCTAATGGGATCATGACAACATCCCTGTATTTCACCGGGAATAATGGCATAATATCCAACCCTGAAGGAGCCCATTGTCTGCACCATCCCGTTCACGTTGCCTCTCCCGCCCTGGCCGCTAATGAAACGTGCTCGTTCACCTGGCAGGAAGACACGGAAGTGCAGAGACAAAGGATGAGCGGAAAATGATACTCTCTGTTTTTTTTTTTTGCAGAGCAGAAAAGGATGACATTAAAAAACAACTGCAGCCTGAAAATGTCTTCCTACAGACGTCTGGAATATGTTTTCAAACACTGTGTCCACTCACTGTCCACTCTATTAGACCAACAGTTTGTGTTGGTCATCCTCTGGTCCTTCATCAGTGGCCACATGACGCTGCCCACAGGATGCTGCCCACAGGACGCTGCCCACAGGACGCTGCCCACAGGACGCTGTTGGCTGGATATTTTTAGTTGGTGGACTGTTCTCAGTCCAGCAGCAACACTGAGGTGTTTAAAAACTCCAGCAGCACTGCTGTGTCTGATCCACTCGCACCAGCGCAACACACACTAACACAGTGTTACTGCAGTGCAAATAGTACCTGCTCTGTGAGGGTCCATGGGGGTCCTGACCACTGAAGAACAGGGTAACAGAGTATCAGAGAAACAGATGGACTACAGTCTGTAACTGTAGAACTACAGAGTGCAGCTATACGGTCAGTGGAGCTGATAAAGTGGACAGTGAGCGCAGAAACGAGGAGGTGGTCAGGATGTTACGCCTGATGGGTGTAAACTTGTGAATTCTGCCAAACCTCTTTCCGAATAGTCCATTTAAAAGCTAATGTTTCTGACAGCAGAAGGAAGTGAAAGTTTTTCCAAGAAAAGAGTGAGAAACACTGCAGGTTCCTCCGTTCACAGCTCAGTCTGTCCCGTTTTTGATGCTAATGAGAGCTTTCCGTCTTGCGGTTTGCCTGTAATTCTCCGAACAGCGGATTGTTCCTGCACTGCCGAGGTTATTGGAGATTTCGAAGACAATTGCTTGAGAGGTTTTCTTCAGCGCTTTGGTAATTTCTTGACCCTAAACTGGGGCTGTTTTGCTCAGCCAAGCTGCTCACTGATTGCCAAGCTTCTCCGAGGTGTTTCGCTTTGTTGATTTAGCTTTGATAACTCTGTGCAGCGCTTCTCACTGGAATTCCTTTCTTGCGGCTTCGGAATTGCTTTGGTCTCATAATTTGAAATAAAAGTCACGCCGATGACGTCGCTCGACCTCCACTGACCTGTTTTCTGAGGATCTATGGAGAAAAGCTCATGGTGAGTCCACTGTGTCTCTCAGTTCTCAGAGATCTTCTCATTCAGCTCATGATCTCATATGAAGCTTCTAGCTGACGTCACTGGTGTGACCGACTTTATTCTGAGGTCACTGTGAAAACATAGAATTCAAATGGATTAAATTCCATATTTTAGTGGACGTTCCCTGATGGACAGCGTGTGGTTTGGTGTTCTGTAAAATGCTTTGAACATTAAAAACCTCTCTGGTGTTTCCTTCATATTGAGTAACACCGATGACGATCGGTCACACCAGGGACACCTATGGAGAGACAGAGAAGTGGACGTTTCTGTAGAACGACCCATTTTAAGGGACCAAACACATGCGGTCACCCTCAACGATGAGACTGCGTCTAGAAGCGTCTTTCAGTCAAAAGTCATGGGCACGTTCAGAAAAACAATAAATTACTGAAACGTCACATTCTTCATATCTGCCGAATCTCTGGAGTATAAAACCTCATTTCTGATGCTGTCGCATCGTTTGGCTTTGTTTATCCAGCCCTCCGCGCGCTTCCCGTTCCTGTCTTGGCATCTTAAATCTAGTCAATATACCTAATGTTTCTCATTATGATGCTGCTGTATGAATATTACAAGATTATTCCGCTCGTTTCTAGACACTTTAACCACATTTGATCTCCTCCACTGGCAGATCAGTTTTCTTATTTCAAGAAATGAAGCAAAATTAGAGCAGTAATTCAGGGGCTTTCACTGTGGAGCACATTCAGAACTAATCATGTGAGTCAATTACACAGAATTACAACTTCATTAGAAGCTCTTGCTTTCCCAGATATCAGGGAATGTAATGTTGGCTAAATGTTGGGCCGAACGATTTGAGGAAAACATCTAATTGTGACTTTTCTGACCCACATTGTGATTTAAATGCAGTAATTTCCTATAAATTAACTGCCAGGCCAAGAGTCAGACTACCAGTTGTGATGTGACATGACAGAAGATGGATCTATTGCAATTTCCATTCAAAACGATTCATCTAACTAAATGTTACAAGCAATGTGCGTTGCACTGGTCTGAGCGGATCAGCAGTTTTAAACACCTCAGTGTCGCTGCTGGACTGAGAAGCAAAAATATCAAGCCAACAGCGTCCTGTGGGCAGCGTCCTGTGGGCAGCGTTCTGTGGGCAGCGTCCTGTGGGCAGCATTCTGTGGGCAGCGTCCTGTGGGCAGCGTCCTGTGGGCAGCGTTCTGTGGGCAGCGTCCTGTGGGCAGCGTCCTGTGGACAGCGTCCTGTGACCACAGATGAAGGACTAGAGGATGACCAACACAAACTGTGCAGCAGCAGATGAGCTGTCGTCTCTGACTTCACATCTACAAGGTGGACCGACAAGGTAGGAGTGTCTAATAGAGTGGACAGTGAGTGGACACAGTGTTTAAAAACTCCAGCAGCACTGCTGTGTCTGATCCACTCGCACCAGCACAACACACGCTAACACACCACCACCACCACGTCAGTGTTACTGCAGTGCTGAGAATGACCCACCACCCAAATAGTACCTGCTCTGTGGGGGTCCTTGGGGGTCCTGAGGGTCCATACATTGCTGCCTTGTCAAAGTTGTCCAAAATGACTTAATAAGACTAGAATTTTTCCCCATTAACCTCAGTTCATATCTAAGGATACAGGGTTTTGTTGTGAGGAGGAAAAACTCTCCAGTAAACAGATGTTTCTAAACTTTTGGCTGCTACTGTACCTCACTGTCCTTCTGTAAAACATCAACTGATTTCTTCCTCATGATGTTTAATTACATGGTTGTGTAGGGCGTTATATAAATCGCTGCTCTTTGTGGGTGTAGATCACCCAAAATAAGTCAAGTGTCCAACTTCAACAGCTTTGTGTGCTCATAATTCGACAAAGCACAGGCCTGTAATTTGACTGCTTACCCCTGACTCATCCTTTTTCCTCCGCTCTCGCAACTGGACCACGGTCCCTCACCACGCTGACACGTTGCTATTACCGCTGTTATTGTCTCTTTCTAAACCAGCACGGAAACTTTCACCAAAGGTCAGCGCCAATCGTTAAAAGATCATTAAACATCCATTTGCGAGACGTTAAATGAGTCTCGGACGTTTGTTCGTTATCGTCTGACCTGGTGTCCCTTGAAATGGAGCCGAAGCTCTTCACAAAGTTTCCAAATATGCTGCGTGTATTGTGCATTATGGTGCCCACGGGTGCACTGACCAGATGGCAGAGGGTGATTACGCCGGCTCAGATAATCACACAAAAAACTGTCCTAGTATTCCTGCGTCTAGCACTTGATTTAGTGGAACCTTGAGCTATGGAACAACAAACAACTGACCATAATCATTTTGGAGATGTTAAAGGAGGTATAACATCAGATTACACAGTGGATTTAACTACAGAACAGTCCAAACATCCTGACCACCTCCTCGTTTCTACGCTCACTGTCCACTTTATCAGCTCCACTTACTGTATAGCTGCACTCTGTAGTTCTACAGTTACAGACTGTAGTCCATCTGTTTCTCTGATACTCTGTTACCCTGTTCTTCAGTGGTCCGGACCCCCATGGACCCTCACAGAGCAGGTACTGTTTGGGTGGTGGGTCATTCTCAGCACTGCAGTAACACTGACGTGGTGGTGGTGTGTTAGTGTGTGTTGTGCTGGTGCGAGTGGATCAGACACAGCAGTGCTGCTGGAGTTTTTAAACACAGTGTCCACTCACTGTCCACTCTATTAGACACTCCTACCTCGTCGGTCCACCTTGTAGATGTAAAGTCAGAGACGACAGCTCATCTGCTGCTGCACAGTTTGTGTTGGTCATCCTCTAGTCCTTCATCAGTGGTCACAGGACGCTGCCCACAGGACGCTGCCCACAGGACGCTGCCCACAGGACGCTGTTGGCCTGATATTTTTCGTTGATGGACTATTCTCAGTCCAGCAGCGACACTGAGGTGTTTAAAAACTCTGATCCACTCAGACCAGCACAACACACTCTGACACAAGACCACCAAAACTGAAGGTTTCCATTCCAGCAAAGCAGGAGCTCACATGATCAGTCGTTTGAGGACTGACCAACTGATTAAACAAGTGGAATCAGCTGAGCTCCCGCTTGGTCGGAATGAAAACCTGCAGTCACACCAGCCCTTTGTGGACGAGGCTGGACACCCCTGATTGAACTGATGTTAATGTGGACGTGCAAACATCACCACAACCAACGTTCTAAGGTCTGATTGTGGATCTTAAATCAGTTCCTCCAGGTGAAAAGTTGGTATTTGTTCCTTTTCATAACCGAATGTTTTAAAACAGAGCAGTAGAGTAAAAGCCTGGAGGCGAGGCGAGGCGGGGTGAGTGGAGTCAGTCCAGCTGAGATCAGATCATTGGGTTATGGCTCAGTTATGTTCCCTGACTGAAGGGACTGAGATGAGGGAACAATCCCAAGTGACGGTTATCGTACCTTTATTTCTGAGTGTATGTGTTATCAATAACGTCGATTAGGGGCGGATTTAGTGATTCCAGGGCATTTTAAAGTGGTAAATTCACGAAGTGACATTATCTCCCTAAATACTCAATAAGTAGATCATTTTACTTGTTTTATGAACAAATGCTTGAAATGAGCAAAGGTATCTGCCAATATGGTGAAATCATTTGGTCGAGAGTAAAGAAGTAATGAGTAGAAAGATCAGGATTTCATGAAAGTAGTAAGTAATGTGGCCCCATTGCAGTTTAAGGGAAGTAATTAGTAACTCGGATTACATTTTTTAGTATCTGCTTCAACACTGGAGGTGTCTATACGACCATAGCATTTTATAGGGTCTGCTGAGCCTGTACTGCGCTCTGTTCGGACTGAAAAAATGCAAAGTCAGCAACAAACCTTCTGCCTCCTTGCCTTGTTTTTGTGCTCCTCTGCTACACTTGCACGACTTCGTTTGATTTTTCCTCTCAGCTCGCAGAAAATCACACTGAAGAACCTCCTCTCCATAATGCAGATCAGGGCTTCTCAACCTTTTCCACCCCAAGGCCCACCTTCTTATAACTAGAAAGCACAGTGGCCCATAAGAAAACTGAAATGGACTTTTTTAAAACTCTTTTTCTTTCCTCAAGCACTAACACAGACCCTGAAAAAGACCACATCGTCCATCCTGGTCCAATCACAGAAACCACAACTCCATGACTTATTCAAAAATAGCATTACATTGGCAAGGATGTTAAAAAAAAAGGGGGGGGGGGGGGTAATAGAAATGTAGAGGTGGGCTGTGGTCCATCATGCTTTCTCTGAAAATACTCCACTGACTTTCCCTCAAGTTTGGTCTCTTCATTCGGCTCCCGAGTGGCGCAACCGTCTAGGCGTTGGCCGAGTCATCAGGAGATCGTGGGTTTGATCCATGGTGATGCTACAGTCATCCGCAGCCGGAAGCCCAAGAGAGCACAACTGGCCTCGCTCTGTCTGGATGCCTGTGATGCCTCTGACCCGCCCCTACTCCCCCATCACTCAGTGTGATGCCAGCCAGCGCAGGCTACCGTAAGCCTGTGCTGCCTTCACCCTCCTAGTGTTCATAGCATGGCGTGACTGGGGAGTCCTAACTTTTATTATGGGCAAATCCAGGGTCATGGTCAAAACGGTCCGGGTTCAAACAGCCAACACGAACAGATCGGCGTGCAGACATGATAAACAACACGGAACCTCAAACAAGAACCAAACACGAGAATACAGGACATACACCCACCAACACTTACCAACACAGACCAGGCCAAACACAGGGCTTATATATCAGAGGCAAGACGAGGGACAGGTGGGAGACAGGTGGGAACAATCAGGGGTGGACCAAAACAAACGCAAAAGTGGGAGGAGCCAATTGTGACATTTGAAAGAGTCACGCCTCCCTTTACACACCAGACTTTCAGATTTATGTCCTCATCAAAGCAATAATAATAATAATAATCAAAGTAATAATAATAATCTTCGATATCTGCTTAATGATGACCGGTTTATCAATTTAACCAATCAGCCAGAAAGTTTCGTTCAGTCTGAACGAGAGAATTAGATGGGGCTTTAACAGTCCTGTAGCCTTAATGGATTAAACTGAGTCTGTGGGATGCATCATATGAACACGTGCCACTCGAAGGACTCTGACTGTCCACTGTGGTCAACCGAAAGGACTCACAGGGTTGTACGTTAGAGCATTGTGCATGGACTTGATTGAAGAATGTGATTGCAATTTGTAGACAGTCCCTAGGGTTTAGTTTGAAAAGGCACTAATATTAATGTTAACACACTTCAGGAGGTTTAGTTTAGTAGAAACTTGTGCAGCAAGAAATGAGAATAAAACCTTCTTCCCAGAATCAGGCGATGTGGACATCCAGAGTAAACGGCTGACTCGGATGTCATTGGGAAGACGCTGCAGATCCCAGTTCTGCCAGTGACAATAAATAAATTGGCTCACATTTCTATTCAATTTTCTGTGGAATTTTTCTACAGATTCCTCTGCAGGTGGAAGCCCCGCCCCTTCTCAAAATGAAAAACTCTTCAAACAGCACAGCATGTGGCACATTTATCAATCTCAACAGTGAATTCTGCTCAAAGGTGGTCTCTGACTACTAATTTACTTACTGTTCTTTGAAATCTTATTATTATTATTATTATTCTACTCTAAAAAATATAAAAATTCTCATGCAAGTGGTACTACACTTAAGGTAGCACTGAATTTAAGGTGGCAATGAATTGAAGGTATCAGTAAATTTAAGGAGGCAGTGGATTTAATGGCATAGCAACCACCTAGCAACACCCTGCAAATGGCTTTGGATACCACAGCAACCGCATAGCAATGTCTAAGCAACACTTTAGCCACCATCAACAGTCTCACAGAATGTTTTAAGGTAATTAAGCTTTTTGTATTCTGTGACTACCCAACCCTGGCTCTACTAAAGAAATCCAATTTTAGGAAGCACCAAGATTCTACTAACGTCAAAGCAAAACTGCTGTTATTTTTGTTATTTATACGAGAAAACATTATTTACACAACGTATAACTAATTTTCCTCCACGAAAAATTGTGTGGAACCACGCTGAGCCACTTCCTAAACTCACTCTAGCAATAATTTCTGTTTGGGTCCCAGTTTGGTATCAATTCTGCTTTGGTTCAAAACCTTGAGAACCTGTTATACTGTTTTCTGGAAACCTGAACAAATATTTCAATCCATTTTTCACAGAACAGCTCCTTTTGAAACAGAAAAGGTGGGCTTACCTTCCTCCGTGGGCACGTAGACGTTCAGATAGAGGCAGTCTTCGTTCTGGTCCTGCACGTAAGTGGCCACTGTGTCCAGGTTGGCCGTAAACCAGACGGGCAGCATGTCGCTCAGTAAAAGCCTGTCCTCCAGGTACTGCGGGCACACTGGGGCAAACTGGGTGGCGTTCCTGATGCCAGGCCAGGATGTGGGTGGCTCGGGAGCTTGGAACCTTCTCTCGCCAGTAGGGGGCATGGCATAAGGTACGCCCAGGTACTGCTCCACCGGGCCCAGAATTTCACTGGGCAACGATGCCCTGAACCCCCGAAGTTTCCCGTAGTTTGTCGTGACCGTGGTGTACTGGATTTGCTGGCAGAAGACCACTGTAAATCCCAAAGACAAGACGAAGAGCCAAAGAGACTTGCCGAGGTTTGGTACAGTCAAGGCAGAGAGAACCCACAAGGGTTCCTTTGGTTCTTTCAGCCTGGACATGGCTCCACTCCACCTTCTAATCCTAATAAGAAAGAACCAATTCTCTTACTCCAGCCGCCTGATGGCCAGCTCGCCGATTGAACAGGTGCACTCGTTCCTCCCCATGTCAAGGCATTGGACGTCTGCCCTTGTACGGACAGCAGGAGAAATTGCGTAGTCGCCCCTCCAGGCTCTCTCTGGCACAGTCACTTCCCTGACTCAATTTCAGTCAGAACGATCATCCTGTGGGAGACAGAGAGGAAGAGGCTGGAGAGGAGGCAGTTTGAAAGAATTATTCGCAAACATGCTCCACTGGAGCAGAAACACGCTCAAGTCCTTGTTGAATGGGGTGAGGACCGCGGTGTAAATCCTGTTTTCTTGTTTTCTGCACTTCTATGTGAAACGTCTTTCTAGCAGGGCTGTTCACAGGCAGCCGTTTAGGGGCCTCGTGCCACAGTGGGTCCCCAGGAGTGTGTGTTTTATTCTTTTTTTGACATAATATTGGCAGAAATTCAAGAAACCATTAAAGATTCATACATAAATTAAACACTCGCTGTAACTTTATTCTGGATATATATATATATATATATATATATATAAGAACTTTCCTTGGATATGAATTCAACTATATTTTCTGGATATTAATTCAAATATTAGAATTTTGTTCGGGATATTAATTCTATTAGAACTCTGTTCTGGATTATAATTCAATTCGAACTCTGTTCTGGGTATTAATACTATTTGAACTTTGTTCTCGATATTAATTGTATTAGAACTTAATTCTGGACATTAATTCTATTAGAACTTCATTCTGGACATCTAGAACTTTGTTTTAGATATGAATTGTACTAGAACTCCATTCTGGATGCTGATTATGTTAGAGTTTGAATTTAGATCGTATTTTTATTAGAACATCACCAGTGCTATTAATTCTGTTCATTCTGGACATTAACTTCTAGATTGACCTCTTTATAGATCTGAATTAGATTTCTGAATATTATTTCTTGTAGAACTTTGTTCTGGATATGAGCTCTATTAGACCTTCGTTTTGAGCGTTAATTGTATTAGAACCTCTTTCTGGGTATTAACTTTATTAGGATGTGAATTCTGGAAAATAAGGCTTTACCACATTAAGACCGTCAGAAGTCTGGATGTTTACTTTATGATGCAAAATGTAACTTTATTGCATTTTTTTACAGCTTTCTCTTCGCTGCCTGAAAGCCCTGACGTTGTGGGCTGTTAGCTCATATTACAGGTCTACATTTCTACACACAGTCATTTTATACACTTCTCTGTAACTGGATTTATGTTGTTAAGCACCGATTCCAGGCCTCGGTGCAGCAGCCAGGCTGTGGACGGAGACAGGACGGCGAGGCAGGTAGCTACGTTAAGATTGCTCTGTTTGTCCATCATTAAAATGAATTGACTTTAAAAGATTGGGGGTGGTTTTTGCTGGCAGACTGCGGCGCACTGTCTCTAATGAAAAAGGCCTGCTGTATAAATCAGACAAGCCTTCTTCAGTCCTCGTCTATTAATGCTCCAGCCCATTAACACAGCTGTCAGTGGGCCCCCGCATCGCAGCGTGCTGTTAGCAAGATCCGCACCTATTGATTTATATAACCTTCCCTTCGGAGCTGCACCTCAGAGGTAGACGGAGGTGAATTAAAGCTGTGGAAAATGGCTAAAAACACAGCAAGCAGTCTCCTCAAATGTGTATATTATGGATGCTGGTTCTCAGTAAGCTTAAAACAGCCGCTAGCTCGCCCTCGCAGACCAGTCGCGTATGTTTCTCACGTGGAGTGTGCAAAAGCCACGTGTGCTCTCAAGGACGTCACGTGAGAGTTTACCAATATTTAGCCAGGTCTGACCACTTGCTATTAACTATTTAAAACCTCTGAAGTTGTGGACGTCCCAGCTCATATGTTCACACGTGTGAACAAACGTGTAATCATGTGATCATGTTTTTTCACACGTGTGAACAAACAAAGTGGCTAGATAAAACGTGTGATTCCTTGAGAGCACACGTAGCTTTTGCACACTCCACGTGAGAAACATACGCAACTTATCTGTGAGGGTGAGCTAACGGCTGTTTTAAGCTTACTGAGATCACATGATTACACGTTTTTTCACACGTGAAGTGTGAACTGTGCAAAAAGCACAGGGTGGTAACGCTTTGCTAGACAGTGGTAAAATGTCTATTAAAAGCTACACTCTTAAAAAAGAGGGTGCTTCAAGGGTTCCTTAGTAAAGAAAATGCTTCAGTCTAGAACCATACACACTCAGAGAACCCTTTACATGATTACAAATTTCTTTGTATCGTGAAAGGGTTCTTCAGGTTGATGGAGAATGTGCATGAATGTGCTATAAATGGTTCTATATAGAGCCTTTTTGAAAAGGGTTCTATATAGCACACAAAAGTGTTCTTCCATTGTAACAAGAACCTTTTCTGGTACTATATAGAACCATTTTCCAAAAGATTCTATATAGAACCCCCAGCAGCACATTCTCCATCAATCTGAAGAACCTTTTCATGATACAAAGAAATTTGTAATCATGTAAAGGGTTATTTGAGTGTTTATGGTTCTATACAGAACCATTTTCTTTACTAAAGAACCCTTTAAAGCGCCACCTTTTTTAGAGTGTAGTTAAATCTAAATGGAGCGCTGAATTAAAATGACGGTTGTCCATTTTTACTGCTTACTCCAAAACTAGTCAATCAGCCAAGTCCTGTTTGGTGTCTGGATTTTGCTTCTGGACTGGAGGTGGACGATCTGGCGAAATATCATATCACGATACTTCAGGACATTTTCTACGATACACGATACGTCGCTATATTCATTTTTTTCTGACATCTGATAAATTTGCGCATATTTCAAAAATACTGTCAAAAACTACAAATTCAATTATTTGTATTTTATACCATTTTATACAAAGTGCTGCACCAAATCCAATTAAACAAGACTAATTATGCTCTCCTTGTAATCAAACCTATAAAAAATGGCTCATCAGATCAACCTAAATAAATACTATGAATGAAAGACTCTTTGAATCAATGTCATTTTTTTAGTGTAATAAAACTACAGTCAAAAGTCACAGGACACCGTTTTATTTTATTTTATTTTTTATTTTATTATCAACTTCTATCTCTGGGGTCATCGCAAACAAATTGTGTATGCTGAGAAAATCCGCAACAAACACCACCTTCAGCACCGCATCGTGGAGTCTTGTGACAGCATTTCTCCAGAGATTCTCATGCGGGTTCATAACGATTGGATCCTGCGCCTTCAGCTCTGTGTTCAGCACCAGGGACAGCACACCGAACACGTCACACAGCTGCATCACAGGCAACGTTCCCAGTTGTTGTTGCAACTTTCTGTGTTGCT
This sequence comes from Pygocentrus nattereri, assembly GCF_015220715.1. Taxonomy (NCBI): domain Eukaryota; kingdom Metazoa; phylum Chordata; class Actinopteri; order Characiformes; family Serrasalmidae; genus Pygocentrus; species Pygocentrus nattereri. The sequence continues at coordinate 47,227,506 of NC_051216.1, forward strand.
AACCTTTGAACCACAAGAGAGATTGCAAATGTGATTGCGGCTCGATTTCTGAGACAATTCTTGTCTTTGATCTGCTACACGACCACCTTCCCATTGGAAAAACTGGCCCTTGGTTCAATATGACGGCTTTCAAGGTGGCGGCATGTTCCGGACATAGCCTAAAAGATAGGCCCCCTCACCCGTTCCTCGCTGGGGTCTTCAGATCTGTCATTTTCCCTTTCGTTTCTGAAATAAAACAGTGTCCTGTGACTTTTGACTCTATTTCTTTGGCTCTATCCCTGTATTTCACTTGCTTGTTACTACATGAAGTATTTTTTTCAGGTTGATCTGATGAGCCTCTTTTTCCCATGTGGTTTTTAAGCTTTGACACCATCAAGTGTATCATGATAATGATAAAGATCGTCATATTGCCCAGCTCTTCAATGGAGCTATGAGGCTAATGTAGCTCAGAAGCAAAGGGAGTTTATTTACACCAGTTAGCATCGAGCTAACTGCGTGCCTAAATCATAACACAGCTGGGTCAAACCGTGTGCTGGTGTTCAGCGTCTCTAATAGACTTGTTTTCTGTGGTTTCTGACAGTTTGACTCGCTGTCGTCCACAAACATGGACTAAAGCACATGAGCAGAGCTAAAAACAGCAGCACAGCCACCTTAAAGCCTGACTGCTGTGTACGGAAGGAAGAGCTGTGGAAAGCTGACTTCCTGCCAAACTTCAATATTTAAAAGGTGTCACCCGAAGCCCATCTCAGTAGGATAATGTCCGTATCAACCTCCGCAGGTAATTTCATTTTCAAGGATAATCCATTTTTTCCCCTCGCCGGTCTTGGGAGGAGGAGTATCGAGTGGTCAGCAGGATTTCAGCCACCCGAACTCAAATCTGAAAAGCCTTTTTAATTAGTTTTCACCCTTAACAAACCCCAGCGCCGGCCGCTCTTGGTAAGCTGTTCACGCATCTCCAACACGCTTCCTCAAACTGCTCTCCGCTGCAAATTCCCCTCTGGACTGACACAGTCAATGGTCAGCCGCGACCTCAGGGTGTCAATTACCCGCAAAACTCAATTTGTTCCAAAAAAACAAGCCTATGGGGCAGAAAGTGGCCTGTAAGCGAGCATATTGCCTCGGTAACAAATTGCACTTCTTTTTCTCCATGACCTGTGATTTTCCGTGCAGAATGAAGGCGAATAAATGTACTTTTTGTATGAAAACAGTCACAGCAGGACGGCCAGAGATGTTATAAAGGAAGAGATTGGTCACTGGTTAAAATATGAATGGGAAAGTTTGTAATACTCAACATGGCGTCTGATTATGGAGAAAGTCCCACCCAGGGAGCCAGCTTGCTTATGTCCCACCCAGGGAGCCAGCTTGCTTATGTCCCACCCAGTGGACCAGCTTGCTTATGTCCCACCCAGTGGACCAGCTTGCTTATGTCCCACCCAGTGGACCAGCTTGCTTATGTCTCACCCAGTGGACCAGCTTGCTTATGTCTCACCCAGTGGACCAGCTTGCTTATGTCCCACCCAGTGGACCAGCTTGCTTATGTCCCACCCTTTGGACCAGCTTGCTTATGTCCCACCCAGTGGACCAGCTTGCTTATGTCCCACCCTTTGGACCAGCTTGCTTTAGTCTCACCCAGGGAACCAGCTTGCTTATGTCCCACCCAGGGAACCAATTTGCTTAAGTCCCACCCAGTGGACCAGCTTGCTTATGTCCCACCCTTTGGACCAGCTTGCTTTAGTCTCACCCAGGGAACCAGCTTGCTTATGTCCCACCCAGGGAACCAATTTGCTTAAGTCCCACCCAGGGAACCAGCTTGCTTATGTCCCACCCTTTGGACCAGCTTGCTTTAGTCTCACCCAGGGAACCAGCTTGCTTATGTCCCACCCTTTCAACCAGCTTGCTTTAGTCTCGCCCAGTGGACCAGCTTGCTTATGTCCCGCCCAGGGAACCAATTTGCTTATGTCCCGCCCAGGGAACCAACTTGCTGGTTACGCCAAGAGCGAAGGAAGGTCAACAATATTAGCTGCGTTCCAAAGCCGAGGCTGCATTTAACAGCTGGTAAGTCATAGCAGGTCGTTCCAAAGTAAAGGATTCTGTGTGTAGATGATTGCTTACTTAAAGCATTCGTCCATATATCCTATTTTATTTGGAAGTATTTGTAAATATGTAGTTTATCGTACTACATAATAACATTTCTATTTCCACAAAGAGATAAAAAAGCAACAAACGGGCAATGGGCTCATGCAAGAGGCAGGACCTCTCTGGTGACGCCACCACGCAGCCTCATTAGGACTGTTCCATTGGTGTGACCTATAGGCTACTAAGGAGGAGTCTTCATAGGACAGTCCTACTGAGGACTGTACCTTGGCTGCAGTCTCAGCTTTAGAATGCAGCAAAAAGCCCCCCGTCGTTGTGCAGATCTGGCGAGCGCAGCAGCCAGAACAGCCTGAAAAATCCTGTTTCTTTTGCATTTTTCAGCCAAACGCTACAAACTATTTTATGAGGGTTTTACTGGTGACTTCAAAAGTGTTTTGTTCTCTTCCCACTCAGAGAGAGAGGACTCTCGTCTTGTATGGCTGGTAAAATTACCTGCCTGTGGTGTTGTGAAGATGAGCAGACTTTTCTTTAAGGACTTTGGTACTGCTAAACAAAACTGAATGATGAGACATTTTCCTACAGCAAATAAATCACAATTTGAAATTGTAAATTGTAAAATTGCTGAGTGCAATTTTTAAAGGTTTTAATTATAACCGAGGTTTCCAGCATTGAGCGCATTCACATGCACCTAATAATCTGATCATAATTGGATTTCTGCCGTTATCAGATTATTCAAATGATCATGTAAAGACCAGATTCTGATCTAGAAAACCAATTAATAAATCTGATAAAGAGGCTGGATTTCAGCTCAGTAATCAGATTTCTCAGTGCTGTGAACTTTTACTCTGATTTCTTTTGGAGTCTCAGTCTGAGCATGTGTGAAAACAGGTACCGGAAATGAGCGAGCAGCATCGCCACGAGACGCAGCAAAACACATTTGAAACCAAACACAAGCTTGACGAAATGAAGAATTTGAATATTCTTCATCTTCTAGACGATGAATGTTCACATTTTCAGGTAAAGTGGAGTGATGTTCTAAAAAAAAGAGCCACAGAATGAAGTTTGGGGTTTATGTTACGTTTACGTCTTCTTCTGTGAGTTTATCGACTGTTGTAAAGTATAAATCTGATTACTGTCTGACTCATGTAGACCTGGAGTTTCCTCATTATCTGATTACTGTCTGACTCATGTAGACCTGGAGTTTCCCCGTTATCTGATTACTGTCTGACTCCTGTAGACCTGGAGTTTCCTCATTATCTGATTACTGTCTGACTCCTGTAGACCTGGAGTTTCCCCATTATCTGATTACTGTCTGACTCCTGTAGACCTGGAGTTTCCCCATTATCTGATTACTGTCTGACTCATGTAGACCTGGAGTTTCCCCATTATCTGATTACTGTCTGACTCCTGTAGACCTGGAGTTTCCTCATTATCTGATTACTGTCTGACTCCTGTAGACCTGGAGTTTCCCCATTATCTGATTACTGTCTGACTCATGTAGACCTGGAGTTTCCCCATTGTCTGATTACTGTCTGACAACTGTAGACCTGGAGTTTCCCCATTATCTGATTACTGACTGACTCCTGTAGACCTGGAGTTTCCCTGTTATCTGATTACTGTCTGACTCATGTAGACCTGGAGTTTCCCCATTATCTGATTACTGTCTGACTCATGTAGACCTGGAGTTTCCCCATTATCTGATTACTGTCTGACTCATGTAGACCTGGAGTTTCCCCCTTATCTGATTACTGTCTGACTCCTGTAGACCTGGAGTTTCCCCATTATCTGATTACTGTCTGACTCATGTAGACCTGGAGTTTCCCCATTATCTGAATACTGTCTGACTCATGTAGACCTGGAGTTTCCCCATTATCTGATTACTGTCTGACTCCTGTAGACCTGGAGTTTCCCTGTTATCTGATTACTGTCTGACTCATGTAGACCTGGAGTTTCCCCATTGTCTGATTACTGTCTGACTCATGTAGACCTGGAGTTTCCCCATTATCTGAATACTGTCTGACTCATGTAGACCTGGAGTTTCCCCATTATCTGATTACTGTCTGACTCATGTAGACCTGGAGTTTCCCCATTATCTGATTACTGTCTGACTCCTGTAGACCTGGAGTTTCCCCATTATCTGATTACTGTCTGACTCATGTAGACCTGGAGTTTCCCCATTATCTGATTACTGGCTGACTCATGTAGACCTGGAGTTTCCCCATTATCTGATTACTGTCTGACTCCTGTAGACCTGGAGTTTCCCCATTATCTGATTACTGTCTGACTCCTGTAGACCTGGAGTTTCCCCGTTATCTGATTACTGTCTGACTCATGTAGACCTGGAGTTTCCCCGTTATCTGATTACTGTCTGACTCCTGTAGACCTGGAGTTTCCCCGTTATCTGATTACTGTCTGACTCATGTAGACCTGGAGTTTCCCCATTATCTGATTACTGTGTGACTCATGTAGACCTGGAGTTTCCCCATTATATGATTACTGTCTGACTCATGTAGACCTGGAGTTTCCCCATTATCCGATACGTCTCTTCTAATTTTTTGGTACAGAAACATCAGCCTAAATGTTGATGATGAGACGAATGTCGAGTTGGACTGACGTAAAAGTCGCATGAATCCCGATCTGGCTGTTCGGACTGAGTCGCATCGCCGCAGGTCGGATACGGATCGGATTTCGGATTTCAGCACCACATATGAAAGCGTCTCAAATCGGCATGGAAAATGTCAGATTCAGTGTGTTTATCTGTTCAAACTGACACCCATCTGAGGGAAAAGATCAGACCTGGGCCACTTTTACCTGCTGTGTAAACGGAGCCTATTAGACTTGCTTATGTTGTTTCTGTCACTGTGTGACACACTAGCCATGTTTACATGCAGCCTAATAATCCGTTAATAATGCGACTAATAGCTCAATCGGAATAGAATACGTCCATGTAAACACCTCAGTCGGAATAGTCTAGTCCAATTGAGGCCATTCGGAATACAGTTTCTATCTGATTGATCAAGATGGGTAAATAGTCTGTTAAATGGAAGAATAATATCCGTGTAAATGTCTGTATCCGATTACATTCCCTATCGGAAAGTTTAAGTCCGTTCTGCATGTGTGTCGCGTCACAGTGAGAGTTTATCCCGTTCAACGCGGCGGAGCAGAAACTGGTCTGCAGAGGAGACGAAGTTCATGCTCTGATCTTTAAAAGACGGCGGTGGGACGGACGTCCAGCTTATGTGTCTCAGAGCACGACGTCTTCCTCTCGGCCTTCTTTAATAAGGACGTGTGAAGGACGTTTTCCTGAGTCTGACGTCATTTTAAAGCAGTTAAAAAGGGGGTTCTGTTTATTGATGTATTGTTTTAAAATACAGAGACTTTGGCTTTGATGTACATATTAAGATTCAAGATTCCATCGATTGGCAATCTTAGCTAAAATGAAAGCGATTGACTCAAAATCTCTTTGGTTTTACAGACATTTTGATGGCCCTTTTCCTTAAATAGAGCTAAATTTATGTCTAAATTACTTTTTAAAAAGCAACAAAGTAATTGTTGTTTTTTAACTCTGTAAAAAGTGAAGGTTTCTATATTTTAACTTAAAATTAAATGATTTAAATTCACATTTAATTGATCCCAAAAGCGTAAAATATGTGTATTTACCGTTAATATGGTGATTTTAGGCTGTCCCACCACACGGACATTGAACTTCTCTATGAAATGTATTCATTGAAATCATCCTGTAACTCCACAGCTATGATTTTACTTGGTTATGTTTTTTACTGTAATGTTATAAATGTGTTATTTTCCCTATTGTTTCAAAATAGTCTTAAAACATTTCATTCAGCAGGTTATTTTACCAGAAGTGTCAATGTGGTTACAGGAGCCATTATTTCAAATTACTAATACAACCCCAATTCCAGTGAAGTTGGGACGTTGTATAAAACATAAATAAAACAGAATACGATGATTTGCAAATCCTTTTCAACCGACATTCAATTGAATCCACTACAAAGACGAGATATTTAATGTTCAAACGGATCAACTTTATTGTTCTTTTGTAAATATTCACTCATTTTGAATTTGATGCCTGCAACACGTTCCAGAGAAGTTGGGACAGGGGCAACAAAAGACTGGGAAAGTTGAGGAATGCTGAAAAAACACCTGTTTGGAACATTCCACAGGTGAACAGGTTAATTGGAAACAGGTGAGTGTCATGATTGGGTATAAAGGGAGCGTCACTGAAAGGCTCAGTCGTTCACAAGCAAGGACGGGCGAGGTTCACCACTTAGTGAACAGCTGCGTGAGCAAATAGTCCAACAGTTTAAGAACAACGTTTCTCAACGTGCAACTGCAAGGAATTTAGGGATTTCATCATCTACAGTCCATAATATCATCAGAAGATTCAGAGAATCTGGAGAAATCTCTGCAGGTAAGCGGTGAGGCAGGAAACCAACACTGAATGCCCGTGACCTTTGATCCCTCAGGCGGCGCTGCATTAAAAACCCACATCATTCTGTAATGGATATTCCCACATGGGCTCAGGAACACTTCGGAAAACCACGGTCAGTGAACTCAGTTCGTCGCTCCGTCTACAAGTGCAGGTTAAAACTCTGCCATGCAAAGCGAAGCCACATATCAACACCACCCAGAAACGCCGCCGGCTTCTCTGGGCCGAGCTCATCTGAGATGGACTGACGCAGAGTGGAAAAGTGTCCTGTGGTCTGACGCGTCCACATTTCACACTGTTTCTGGAAATCATGGACGTCGTGTCCTCCGGGCCAAAGAGGAAAAGGACTGTCCGGATTGTTTTCAGCTCAAAGTTCAAAAGCCAGCATCTCTGATGGTGTGGGGGGGTGTTAGTGCCCATGGCAGAGTAACCTGCACATCTGTGAAGGCCCCATTAATGCTGAAAGGTACATACAGGTTTTGGAGCAACATCTGCTGCCATCCATGCAGCGTCTTTTTCAGGGACGTCCTGCTTATTTCAGCGAGACGATGCCGAGCCACATTCTGCACGTGTTACAACAGCGTGGCTTCGTAGTAAAAGGGTGCGGGTACTAGACTGACCTGCCTGCAGTCCAGACCGTCTCCCATTGAAAATGTGTGGCGCATTATGAAGCTCAAAATACGACAGCGGAGACCCCCGGACTGCTGAGCAGTGAAGCTGGACATCAAGCAGGAATGGGAAAGAATTCCACCTACAAAGCTTCAACAATCAGTGTCCTCAGTTCCCAAACGCTTATTGAGTGTTAAAGGAAAGGTGATGTAACTCAGTGGGAAACACGCCCCTGTCCCAACTTCTCTGGAACGTGTCGCAGGCATCAAATTTAAAATGAGTGAATATTTGCAAAAAGCAATAAAGTTTATCCGTTTGAACATTAAATATCTCGTCTTTGTAGTGAATTCAATTGAATATCGGTTGAAAAAGATTTGCAAATCATCGTATTATGATTTTATTTATGTTTTATACAACGTCCCAACTTCACTGGAATTGGTGTTGTACAAAAAGGATGCAATTTTAGTTTGGAAAGAAAAAACTACATATCAGAAATATAAAGAAATACAAGAAAACTTTGGACTTTTATTATTTATTGAAAAAGACAAAAAGTATTTCACTAATATTTGAATTTTTCTTTCTTTTTTTTTTTTGCTAGAAAATAATGGGTTTATTTGACAAGCGCTTTTAAACGCCATTTATAATGTCCATCTCTCTAAAAACTGGTAACAGGTTTGCAAAAAATGCTCGTATAGTCTCTGATTTGACAGCCTGAGGTGGGACGGGAACAGGAATCCCTTCCTAATGTTTCAGCACTTCATTTTGATTAATAGTTTGTAAAAATGGCCAAATAAACAAGTATATTTTTTATAGTTTTGAGGCCTAAAATCACATAAAGTGCCATATATAGTGCACATTTAGCTTTGTAAAACAAGTGTGTGTGTGTGTGTGTGTGTGTGTGTGTGTGTGTGTGTGTATATATATATATATATATATATATATATATATATATATATATATATATCGCTGCTGTCGGAAGAAAACCTCGTATCTCCAAAATAGTAACTTTACAGGAGAAGGAAAAAACATACTTTACTTTCAATGTAAGTCTATGGAACCAGAATTTTTCCCGGGTCATTTTGGGTCATTTCTTTTAGGCCATTCATCATAAAATCTGCAAACAATGTAAAGAGTAACAGACACTTTCAAATTGTGTCAAAAACTGAAAAATGCCAAAAATGGAGATACAAGGTTTTCTTCTGACAGCAACAATATATATATAATAAATGAAATACATTGCAATAACCTGTAAGTCTATTGCATTTCGTGTGCTGGGTTTGGTTTCAAAGCGTTTGAGAGAGAGTCTTCGTAACATTGGTGTTCGGGCTTCTGAATGTTTGAAAGGAACAGGTCCAGTGGGCAAATCCTAAATGCTATCTGATGCACCAAACTCAGGCCAGTAAATGTACTGAACACCTCCTTTTTGTGTCTAATGGAGTGAGTTTGGTAGGTGTACTGAGCACTGTATCAGTAGTCCCTCACCCCTGACCACAGCAGTGGAAAATTTTCAGCTCTGGCCATTAATTGGCTCCCACTCATTTTACCTAGGGATGCTAAATCATGCTGAAAGTCAGAGAGCGTGGGGACAAAGCCAGACCGAGGAGGCCCGGGACATGCTGGGGCGCATTCAAAGCGGGCTGCACCAATGCTCATAATATTTGTGCGTGTACAAGATATGAATGCGGGGCGATGAGGTGAAGCTTCCTGCTGCAATACCCAACGCCGTGGACCTCTGTGCTCGGGAGAAAGCTGTAACTGGCTCTAACTGATGTCCATAGTACCACCTTGTGGCTTGCTGGCACAGTGCTGAGAGGACCTGCTGATGAGAAGGCAATGCACCGCTTTTAACATCCAAATCAAAAACACATCAAGTCTCCACATCAGAACTGCCCTCAAAATGAGGCTTTATTTCGCTTATTTACTATTAAAGCCAGTGTTCGCTGTTTTTTAACCCTTTTCTGCCTGCAGTCGCTTCGATATGCACCCACAGTTCAGGTTCTCTTCTGCCCCAATCAGCAACAGCTAACTATGGAGGTCCCTCAGCATTCGGGCAAACGCTGAAGTTCTGGCCTTTCTCTCTCCACGCAAGCGTTTCCTAAACGCGCAGACGTCCCTGTCCGCAATAAAACCGACGCTTCTTAAC
>NC_051216.1:47241798-47281798 GCF_015220715.1 Pygocentrus nattereri
TACCTTCCATTCATAGTTCATAAGGTTTTTACCTCCTACTGTGAGGAGATGTTTTGTCCCAACAGCGATGATACGCAGTGGCAAGTTCAGGCAAAAATTAGCAGAAGGGGTGGCGACACTAACGGGCCACTTTCCCCTCACTGGCCACTTTATTAGAAACACCCACCTGCGCATTCACTCTTTGGCCACTTTATTAGAAACACCCACCTGCGCATTCACTCTTTGGCCACTTTATTAGAAACACCCACCTTGTGCTTCCTCTCACTGGCCACTTTATTAGAAACACCTACCTTGTGCATTCGATCACCAGCCACTTTATTAGAAACACCCGCCTTGCACCTCCGCTCACTGGCCACTTTATTAGAAACACCCGCCTTGCACCTCCGCTCACTGGCCACTTTATTAGAAACACCCGCCTTGTGCATCCATGCGCTGGCCACTTTATTAGAAACACCCGCCTTGCACCTCCGCTCACTGGCCACTTTATTAGAAACACCCACCTTGTGCATCCATGCGCTGGCCACTTTATTAGAAACACCCGCCTTGCACCTCCGCTCACTGGCCACTTTATTAGAAACACCCACCTGCGCATTAGCTCTTTGGCCACTTTATTAGAAACACCCACCTTGTGCATCCATGCGCTGGCCACTTTATTAGAAACACCCGCCTTGAACCTCCGCTCACTGGCCACTTTATTAGAAACACCCACCTTTCGCTTCCCAAACCAATGAGCCCATCACCCAAAAGAGCCCAAACTAACGAGTCTCAATGCAGAAGTCACAGAAGCGACTCGTCCCCAGAATTGATCCCTAAAACTCGTCTAGATCTTTTCGTCTTGATCATCTTGACTGAAAATCAAGCTCAGCTGGTTCTACTCATTATTACATCAGCTAAAGAGCAACGTGGGCTGTTAACTGCATAATTACGTCATTAAAAACCGTTTTCTGGAAGCATCTGTAGATGCTTAGATGTTTTTGTACCAATCCGTTTCATTTATCACTCATCTGAGGCTAATGCTAGCACTTAGAACCCAAAGCTAAAGCTTTATGACCCAATTCCACTACAAAACACTCAACTGCAACCGACCTAGCACCTCAATCACATCACCAGAACGTAGTCACACTACATGTTTTAGGTTCTCTGTGCATCGGTTCTTTGTTTTTGTTATGCTGCAGTATCACTGAGAGGTTTTGGTGTCTGAGCAGAAGAGCTCCAGGCTAACCCGAGCCGCTAGCCTGCCTCGGCCAAACACATTAGCTTTAGCGCAGAGACAGTTAAGTGGGCGTCAGAAGGTTAATTATAACTCATAGGCAGTTATCAATTAGAGCTAATTAAAGTTGCTAGATAATGGGTTGTCATAAACATGAATGGGACTTCCTCGAATTAAAGGCTGCTCAGGCTTTGTGTCCCTTTTGGCTCCTCAGATAAGACTGGAAGGACCTCGTTCGATAAACATACAGACGCATTTACGACTTTAACGTCTTACTTTTCTTACCACTTTACCTCTTACTGTATTTCACTACCGTCAGAACAAAAAAAACTAGCGTTTACAGACGCGTTACACTTGAAAAAACATCCTAGGGTTACAATTTCTTTATATTTTTAAATAAAACAATGAGTTATTTTAACAAATAAACCTTCTTGAGCCTCAATTCAGCAACACTGGCTTTTAAATCAATCATCTAGAACGCCAAGCACCTCAGAAGAGCTCGTCCCCACAGTCGTGTGTGAAGGCTGAGGACAAAGTTTAAAGAAAACAACACTTTTATCTTCAGTTTTAACTGCAATAATCTCTACGTGACTATAAATATATAAATTAAATGACACAAAGAAAACAAACACCAAATAAATATTATAGAATATATAATAAAAGTCTCCCAGGAGTCGTGTCACTGGTGTTACCGCGTAACAAAAAAACTCTTATTTTGAGATAAAAGTCACGCTGATGACGTCACTCGACCTCCTTTGACCTGTTGTCTGAGGATCTATGGAGAAAAGCTCATGGTGAGTCCACTGCGTCTCTCAGTTCTCAGAGATCTTCTCATTCAGCTCATGATCTCATATGAAGCTTCTAGCTGACGTCACTGGTGTGACCGACTTTATTCTGAGGTCACTGTGGAAAAATAGAAACACAAATGGATTAAATTCCATATTTTAGTGGACGTTCCCTGATGGACAGCGTGTGGTTTGATGTTCTGTAAAATGCATTGATCATTAAAAACGTCTCTGGTGTTTCCTTTATTGTGAAGAACACCAGTGAGGGTCAGTAACACCAGTGACTCCTACGGAGAGACAGAGCAGACGTTTCTGTAGAACGACCCACATATAAACAAAAATGGGCAAACAAATAGTAACTGTGCAGTAAAATTGGCAGAACTTTGTTCCCTTTTCAACCAACAAAACATATCATTTGACCTGGGGGGCCAAAACATTCACAGTAGGCTGTAACCCCAGATAACAGACAGTTTTGGGCCAATTCTGGCTTCCCTATGTGAGTGTTGGTTGACTACCGGGCAGAAGAGGGCATGTGGCCCAGAAGAGGGCATGTGGCCAGATCCTGGACAGCTTCATACTATTTTGGCTCGTGTCTACATTTGTGGATGTGAATATTGTGAACCAGCAATGTAGCTGGGCCAGAATGGGACCAGATTCGGGCCGTATCCTTTAGTTCTACTCACTTTACAGTGTGTGGGCCAGATCTGGGCCGCAAACCTAGCCGTATACCGGGCCAGAACAACCCAAGGATGTGGCCCACCAGTGGTACAGCATGTCTCAGAGCATCATACATTACATAATCAAGTGGAGTTTGCTTAATGACTGGGTTTGAGGCGAGGAATAAGGCGCACAGTTAGCACCAGGCTAATTGGTGGCTTCCATTACTCGTTAGCCGCATTAGCCTCGTCGCTCTCTGTGAAAATGTTGCAGAGCAAATCCGCAGAGGTTGAGCTGGAGGAAGAAACGGGCTGGGATGTGGGGGGATGGGGGGGGGGTCGTCACACTGTAATCAAATTCGGCACTGGTGTGTTTTAATTTGGAGCCGTTGGATATCTCTAGCCGCTAATGCTGTTTTTAAGCTGTGGGGAAAAAGAAAATGAGGTTTAAAATACAATTTCCTCTTTTCTGCTGCAGGTTCCCACAGAAGGGAAGAAGACTCGTCCTCCTCGCAGCTCTGGCGCTCATCTAATTAATAGGTGGAGATTACAGATATGGCTCCAGCCGTCCGACCAGTCTGAGCCTTTATTAGAAGGCCCGGGTAAGAACTCCCCCTCGGCCAGCTCAGGAAATCTGACCATTTGCGGAGCAGCAGTGACTCATCCGCCTCCAGCAAAGTGAACACTGTACTGTACTTATTGCCCCGCAACCAAGTCCAGTTAGAGGAGACAATCTAACCCGTTTTGTTGTTTGCTGATCGGTTTGAAAAGCACTTCAGCAGGTTATTATACCAACCTGCACATCTCTGCGCCACACATGCTTCATGCCCAGCACCTGCAGCTTCAACAGTTCAGCTGAAAGCAGCTTGAGCGCAAAAGTCACAACTCACCCCATGAGCCCTTAGCCTTCGCGTTCACATCTAGGGGTGGGCGTCCCGAGTCTTGTTGAGATAGAGGGGTGGGGTGAAGTGTTGGGGCTACATGACCCTCTGAGGTTTTTCAGAGACTCCAAACAGAGAGATACGAGAAAAACAGAGAAACCGGCGAGACGGAGAACAAGAGACCAGAGAAACCCACAGATGTGGGAATTTTCTCTGTTAATAAATCACAATAACCATCATATTATCTTAGTTTTTCTTTATAACAAGCATAAAAAATTGCTAATATCTTGTTAATGTCTCAGTAACTATCTAGCTATCTTTCCCGTTCCACCTTAACTAGTCCAGCAGTTCTGACGCCTGAAATGCCAGAATGTAACTGCTGCTCCATTTAAAATTCTAGAATGAGAATCTTCAGAATCTCTGACTTCAGCTTCACATCACTGAAGAATTAGAGGGGGGTGATAATAAATAACTGCCCCCCTCTTTGAAGGCGTATGATCCCTAAATGTAACTAAAGCCCAGCAGTGAGGAGCTGAACTTTCCCCTCCTCTGCTGTCCCTGCAGACGGGCAGGGTCGCCTACAGAGCGGCGCTAGTAGCTGTTAATGAAGTGATGCTCTTTTATTAGAGGGTCTCATTTCAGAGGAAGATCTCAACCACTGCCCTGTAGCTCAGGAACAAGGGGCAACACTCTGAAACAGGTTTTCCCTCAAACGCTGTATCACTCCACTGAGACGCCGTTGCTAAGCAACCACTCTGACAGCTGTAGGAGGCGCTCGAGCCATTTGAACGTTTTTACTTCTCACTTTGCCACAAACAGAAAATGGACACTGTTAAGACCACATCTGACCGACAGCCGATTCGGTCCGACTCTGAAGACGAGACGACACTAAATTCCCAAACTGACGTCTCCACTGAGCAGCTTTTCAGTCGGCAGCTGTGACAGAAGAAACGGGCTGTAAGAAGCTTTACAGACCGGCTGGAACAAAACAACATTAATATGTTTACAGAAGTTACAGGCTTTAAATGAATCATTGGATCAGGGTAAAGTATCTAGCTCATGCATACTAATCTGTCCTGGCTGAGGAGGTCTTCTCGGTTTTCAGCGCCAGAGAGACGCTCCGTGGCTCAGTGGCTCAGTTGTATCAGCGGAGAGTTTGTTTTGGTAACAGACGGTGTGACATGTCCCGCCGCGCGGCTCTAACACCACGAGAACTCGTCAATATTTAATGTCACACTCAGACGATCACAACAGTTTTATACTTAGACCACAACGACGTGGCTGTTGGGCTGCAAGCAGTGAATGGAGTTTATATGTACTGTATATAATTTAATACGGGAGAGAAGAGTTTCAGATGGGGGGGTTAAAATTCTTACATTTTAAAATTGCATTCAGCAAAAGAATTAAGCTTTTTTCGGGGGGGGGGGTCTGACTATGAGATGAGCTGTGGGATTTACCCCGTCATGCTTTTTTCACAAGTATTACTTCACTGTAATCCTGTAATTATGTTTTAATTCTAATAAATGAAGTCGGTTGTTTATAAAGCTGAGTATATCCCACATTTTGCTCAACAGCTTTAAGTTAAGGGAACGTTTTTGATGATTTTGCACACTCAAATGACATTTTCAGTTGAGTTAGCTTATTGCTATTTTTATGGTTTAATCTGTCAGCAGCTTTAAAGTCCTCCATTCAAAAAATGCCATTTCTGTTGGTTTTAATGTTTTTTTTCTCATTAAAGTTGCTGAACAAATGTGTGAATTTAATTTCATTTACTATAACTCTGTTAATCAAGTCCCCCTACAGGATGTCTGAAAGCCCCCCAGTTCAAATCCTGATTTATTCTTTCAGGTAAGGTCTGATACTTCTGATGAAAAGGGAAAGCAGGGATGTAGCCTTGAGTCTGTCTGGGTCTAGGTTTATCCTGCCAAATTTAGAAAGATTTTTAAGCTTAATTTCTTGATGTCATTTTATTTGCTATCCTCCACTGCCTCAAGACTTCGTTTCGTAATCAGCATGCCATCATTTAGATGTGAAGCCCCAGCTGTGGTTAAAAGACGTAACTACAGCCATTTAAAAGTGAGATTCTGTCCCGTGGAGTTTATTGTTTTCTACCCATCCAAAGCCAAAAACGCTGTCAGTTTTATGTCGTCATCCGTTACTACCAACGTCTGAAACTGCTATTTGAATGAAGGAGAGGTAAGACATGAACAGACCATAAACATTATTTATGCGATATGCTGGCTTCGATGATGAGGTTTAGGTCTTAAGTCTGCCGTGTTTCTCGTCTTTGCACATCACAGCTGTCTGGTTTTATTTGTCATGTCATCTGCCTGCTGTGCCCGTGTGTCTCAGTCGGCCTTTGTACATCTCAGCTTTCTAATTTTAACTTAACGCAGCCACGTCGCTGTTCATTAGACAAACATGCCTGTGGTGACTGGACTTATACTTGAGACCCTTTATAGTGAAGGCTGCCGCAGTGTTTGTTGTGTTTATGTGAATCCAGTATTCCGGGTGACTGGCAGAATGCGGGGATATGGGATACAGGTTGGACGTGTGGGAATGAGCAGGCTGAAAACTGCATGGCTGTCAGGAAAAGGCTACAGCCTGAAGGAATGACACTGAAAGACATTAACGTTTTGGAAGTTTGGCCTTCCCACATTTTCAGAGGGCCATTCAACATTTATTTCTGCTTCTAAGAAAAACAGAGATGCACTATTATTTTCAATGTATTATTTTCAATGCACTGGAATCTTTTATTGTATATTATAAAATACTATATATTATATAAATATTATATATTATAAAGTTCTCTGAACGGAAAGGCCATGTTTACGGTGTATTTTAACGTGAAAATTCACAAGAGACAAGCATTTAAGGACGCCTAGGGTGACCAATCCCTGAGAATGGAGAAAAATAAATAAATGAATAAATAATACAGCAGATGAGGCCCAAATGAGAACTGAAACTGCCAGATTCAATGGCCTTTATTCATCAAATTAGCATGAAAAGTGCAGATTTGACTGCCTTTCAGGACAAACAAACTGCTCTGCGTCTGGTTCGTGAAACTCTCAAACGATGTGGAAATGAGGTTTGAGAACAAATGAAGAATCAGCCTCAGTGCGTGAAATCAAGCGTACTGGCACCTCATTAACATATCATTTACATAAAGTGCACCCTAATTCATGCCAATGTTTCTGTGGGGAGCTACTAAAACGGCACCATTCAGTGACTCATGAGCCAATGGCTACGCTTGTAGGCGAAGTTAGAGGCCAAGTAGCGAGTGCGCTGCTCCCCCTACAGACCGAAGTGTGTAGTGTTCAAATTACAACAATAGGAATGTAGAAAAATGTGAAATAAACAAGTTTTTTTTTTTGACTAAATGATTGTGTAAGGCAATTAGCTTTTTATTGCTTATTTTGTGGGTGGAGTCAGTAGTACAAAGCAAAAGCACAGGGACGGATCAGTAAAGCTGTCTTTAAAACTAGAAAGATAAAGCAGGTCTCAGAACGGGCTCAGGGGAAAGGCTAACCTTTTCTGATCGGCGCCAGAGATACAGCCGGACCAGAGCCGGGGAGCGGCTGTCAGAGCACAACACACCACCGCGAGGCTACAGGCTCCACAGGCTCAACCTCTCCCATCACAATGTCACTCCAACCACAGAGAAAACACGGTAAACTCAGCGAGGCTCGTTTTACACAAATGCTCAGTGTAATTCTGACTCGAGGCCGTGTGGAAAGTGCAGACTGTAAACTTTAGCCCAGTCCCATGTCGCCCCTCGCCCCTACCACTCAGCCCTACCTCTACGTTTTGCCTGCTCACGTCAAGGGTGTCCCGATTCTTGTTGAGATAGAGGGGTGGGGTGAAGACGGAGCACAAGAGACCAAGGAAACCCACAAATGTGGGAATTTTCTCCATAAAAAATCATTATAATCACCATATTATTTATTAAATTTAATATTGTTTGAATATATTTTGGTATTTTTCTTCATACAAAGCATAAAACATCACTAGTAATGCTGATGTCTTGGTAACTAACTGTCCACCTTGGATGGGCCTGGGGCACCAGAATGTACCTACTGCACTATTTAAAATAGAGTATCTGACTTCAGCTTCACATCACTGAAGAATTAGGGGGGGGTGATCATAAATAACTGCCCCCCTCTTTGAAGGCGTCTGATGCCCTAAATGTAACTAAAGCCCAGCAGTGAGGAGCTGAACTTTCCCCTCCTCTGCTGTCCTCCCATCATTCTGGTTTTATTTCTATTACCACAGATCCACATAAAACTTTTTGCATTCATTTTTTATTCAGCTCAAAAATTGTGAAACATTTTTTTAGGTTGGTCTGACAAGCAATTTTTGAGTACTTTTAAACAAATTTTTAAATCCCAAGTTTCTCCAGGAGGGGGTGCTACTAGCATGCAAGTGTTCATCATTTGGAGAAGAACGTCGTGAACCCACACCAGCAGGATCTAACTAATGCACCAAAAGGTTTATGACCAAAAGATACCGAGTTACTCGGTGCTGTTGATGTGATTTCCATTGCCGGTTTGATCCCCAGAGCCGACAGCACATGACTGAGCTGTCCTTGAGCAAGACGCCTAACCCCCAACTGCTCCCCGGGCGCTGCGGATTGGGCTGCCCGCCGCTCCGGGCAAGTGTGCTCACTGCCCCCTAGTGTGTGTGTGCTCACTAGTGTGTATGTGGTGTTTCACTTCACGGATGGGTTAAATGCGGAGTTGAAGTTTCCCCGTTGTGGGACTAATAAGGGTCACTTGATCTTAATCACTTAATCTTAATCTTAAACTTAAACCAGTTCATGTTAAAAGCAGCCTGTGTTTGTGTTTCACTGTTGATCTGAGGCTGTCCAAGTGCGTCTGTGCTGACCGGTGCAGGAGAGCGCAGCTTGTTCCAAATCACTACCTTCTCATTTTCATCACAAATGATCTGTGATCGATTTCGACACTTAATTGTAGGCATATTGAATATTTTGCTGTTTTTGGCCTTTCTCTGTCATCTCGTCTGCATTTTCATTCAACCACCAGCTCTTTTCATATTTCAAAACAGCGAGGAAAGTTCAGTTTTCCATAACGTGGGCTCTTGAAGAGTGGTTTTCCGTGTGTCCTTATGTGCTGCGGCGACTCTTTGAGGTATTTCTTGTGTATGGGAGAGGAGACGGTCCAGCCGTGCCCTGGGCAGCCGGAGGGAACAGTGGCTGACATTCATAAACCATCGTCCGCCGCATGAATCATTCATGGTCACCTCCATGTCACCCCTAAGGCACAAGCCCCCCTAGCCCTCCTCCCTACTCTCTGAACAAAAACATCAGCATTAGGGACATCAGTATCACAGGAAAAATCGAGCGGGATCCAGAGAGATCCACGCTGCAGTGCGTTGTTCCCGTTTTCTTTTTTTTTTTTGAGAATTCGCCGCTGTGCCGTTCGGTCTCCACCATGCTCCAGTTCTTTCCCGCGCCTTCATTAAGATTAGCGAGAGCGTGCCTCATTGAAGATGCATCACAGAGCCCCCCTCAGCCGCCCGCCGCCCCCCCACCCCCCACAGCCCCCTCCCCGCGCTGATGTGGAAGTGAATGGCAATGCGGCGTCTCCCCACAGGGCTTCAGCACACACCTCACGTCACGGCCGCCGCTGCAGCGCCGCTTGTTATTCCAGCCCACGTATCGCTCATTCTCTCAGCAGATGGCTGCTGGTGCAGCGCGACAACCAGTCAAAAGGACGGAGCACACGCAGCCCTGCAGCGTCCACATACTACTGATACCACGGAAGCGCTGGGCTCTTTTTTATTGGAGCATATGGTCAGTTCCCTGGAGGGTCCACCCACAAGATCTGTGTATACCGCGCTGAAATCTTACATTCTGATAGAACTACTGCGCATGTTGTGGTGAAGGAGCAGTGAAATTCAAATTTACACGGTTTCCCTTCCCTTCTTCCTTCAAATGTGGTCAACGAGCCAAGACGTGATCGCTAATGGAAGCAATTAGCATTGTGCTAAATGCCTAAATCATTGCACGCCAGCTTTAGATGCCAGATCAGGTTGATTTTAACCAGTATGGCAGTGTATTGGGTGACAGAGGGTTTCCATCCACCTCTTTTATGTGGAAACCTGGTTTATCAATTAAGAAGAGATGTGAGGAATAAGGATGGAAACAGTGGCTGTGTTGGAAAAAGCCACTACACACTGCTCGCATACTGCACTATAGTACTTAGTAGTATAAACCCTTTTAAACATGGTGAATTTCTTCACTACGCCAAATGCTTCAATACCTGGATGCCATACTACTCTGGCCAAATATTCCACCACCCTCCGTCACCACTGGCGCAAATGCCTGGTTTCCTCCAAACAGTTGAACTGCCTGAGATTTAGCCTTGCATGGGTACATCAATTAAATAAAATGAAATCATTTGTCCTCCTGCTGCGCTCAGATCATCGCTGAAGCCCCATCAGTTTTCTAGGCTCTGGTGGGTGGGTTTGCTTACTTTGTCTATTGAATAAAGTTAACTTAGTGCAGATAGCATGGCTAAAACAGTAGCTTACTAAATTTAGGCCCAATCTCATTTCTAGCTCTTACCTCTCCATCTTGCACATTCACGTTTAAGTGTAGGGGGTCCCAATTCATAGAGGAGTAGGGTGGAGTGTTAAGGCAACATGACCCTCCAAGGGGTGGCTGGGGTGTCAGGCAGGTGTTTGCACCTTTAAGAGGTGAGACAGACCAACTCTCCCTGCAACACATTCCCCCAAGCCCATACTATGTCCTTCTATAACTATAACAGTTTGCTATGGTGTCCTTCACAGGAGTTCAGTGGGCAACATCAAAGTGGGACAGCTCTCTTTAAGTGGGCCACTGCCCTCTTTGCCTGATGCCGTGTTGGTGGTAGACAGAAAGTTCCTCCACTTTAATGCCAGTTTAGCACCCAGACTCTTTTAATACGGAGCAGTGCTGCTGTAATACATGCAGAATGTGGTTTGACGTCGTCTTGCTGAAATAATCAAGACCTTCCCTGAAAAAGACGTCGTCTGGACGGCAGCAGATGTTGATAAAACATGTTTATATCATTCAGCTTTAATGGAGCCTTCACAGATGAGCACATCACCCAGGCCATGTGCACTAATGCCCCCTAAACCATCATGAATACTGGCTTTAGAACTGAGCACTGATAACAGGCTGAGTGGTCTTCAGCCCGGAGGACACAGTGTCCATGATTTCCTAAAGAATTTCAAATGTTGATCCGTCGGACCGCCGGACACTTTTCCACTTCCCCTCAGTCCATTTTAAATGAGCTCAGGCCCAGAGAAGGTGGCAGTGTTTCTGGATCCTGTTTATATTTGGGTTCTTCTTTGTGTTTTAGAGTTTAACAGCGTTTGTGGATGCAGTGATGAACTGTGTTCATAGTCAGTGGTTTTCTGAAGTGTTTCTGAGCCCATGCAGTGATTTCCACTACAGAATCATGTCTGTTTTTAATGCAGTGCTGCCTGAGGGCCCAAAGATCACGGCCAGCAGATCCTGGTGTTCAGCCTCGTCCCTCACAGACAGAGATTTCTCCAGATTCTCTGAGTCTTTAATGATATTCTGCACCGTAGACGATGAAAAGCAGAAGCTCTTTGCTGTTTTATGTTGAGATCGTTCTTCTTGAGTTGTTGCTCTATTTGATGGTGCCGTCTTTCACAGAGTGGTGACCCCTCCTCCTCTTTACTTCTGAAAGACTCCGCCTCTCTGAGATGCTCTTTATACCCAGTCATGTTACTGACCTGCTACCAATCAACCACCAGGATTTTTTCAGCTCTACACAACTTTACCAGCCTTTTGTTCCCCCATGCCAACTTTTTTGGAACACATTGTTGGCATCAGATTAAAAATATTTTTCAAAAAACAATAAAATTTCTCAGCTTCAACATTTGATGTCATCTTTGTACTATTTTAAATGAAATATAGGGTTTAAATGGGTTGCACATCATTGCATTTCACTTTTATTTACATTTTGCACAGCACTGTTAGGTGTAGCTGGATGGATTTATTCTCAAAGCTCACAGTTTCCCAGAAGCACATACTAAAGGCTGAATTGCTCTGCGCAGTGTTGTGTATTCCCTCTACCTCAGTCTCATCATTAACTAATGATCTAGTCCTTCTGGAGCTGAATCAGGTGCTTCAGAGTAGAAAAACACAGGAGTAAGCAGAGCAGGTGGACTGCAGGCCTGGGAAAACTGGGCTAGCAGTCGCTTAGCAAACACTACATAGTGTTTGCACAAAAAGAGATGGAGCACAACAGAAAAGTCAAAGAAAACCTGTCTTGCTCGTTCAGGCCTTCAGTCAGTGCTCATAGGATCAGACTGCATGACTGTAGTGGGAGAGAACTTTGAGAACTTGGACTGGAGTTCTAGGCAGCTTCTGCTTTAGGCCTGAAGGTCAGACCCTCCCTTGATGAACAGGGAGGAGATGCACAGGAAACAGAAGGCACCCTCTTAAAAGATGGTTCTTCAAGGGTTCTTTAGTAAAGAAAGTGGTTCTATATAGAACCATGAACACTCAACCCTTTGCATCACGAATGTGTTCTTCAGATTGATGGAGAATGTGCTATAGATGGCTCTATATAGAAAGATTTTGCTCTGTATAGCAGCCAAAAGGGTTCTTTAATCATACAAAGCGTCCATAAAAATGATCAGAAGCACAAAACACTGAAGGTAAACAGTTTCCATCAGGGAGAACCGAGTGGCTCTGAAATCACTTTTTACACACAAGTAAAGTTTCAGTTTCAGATTTATTTACAACTTAGTTCCAAGTTTAAGTTGAATAAAAACTGGCTTTAAACTCAGGATCACAGATGAGCTCCTTTACTATGTTGATCTGTAGGCGTCTGTTCATAAACATAAACCAGCCCAAACTCATTTACTATAAAATGAAATGGTGTTTGTAGAAATTCAGAAAAAAGCCGCGTCAGTCTCGACTGCATATGTGGACATATTTCTATATTGTGCTCTATTTACACAAAGTTAGGTTAGTTCATCATTTATGTTGAACAGACTCTCCCAAAGTTTTACGCTGCTGCGCTGACGTTGAACCGCGTGCTGCACTGGGTCGGTATGACCAACAGGTCAAAACCAGCTCTAAACAAAGTGACCGCTGGGCCCTGATTGGTGCTCTGGCTTTGCGCTTCTTTCGTTTTGACATGTTACGTTTTTATACACACAGAAACCAAAAGGAACGACAGATTTCTCAAAATGTAGGAGGAAAAAGTCGGATATTAGACTCTGAAATGTAGTGGAGTGAAAGGAGAAAGACGCCCAGTAACGGAGAAACTTCAGTACAGATACACCAAAAATACTAAAGTACAGAAACTAATTACATTTACTCTTCTGTCCATCTCTGGTAATTATGCCTGCGCTGTAGATTGTTCTATATAGAACCTTTTTGAATAGGGTTGTATATAGCACCTTTTGGGTGCGACCAATTCACAGCCATGGTGTTACTCGTGATAACACACTCCCTCTCGTGTTCAATAGTGCTCTGTGCTGTTACATCTGTCTTTAGGAGGCCCAGAAAAAGAGGCACGACTTCATTTTTCACAAGGAAGACTCAGATTCACGGTACAATCCACCACAAACACCGTCCAGCGCTGTAAACTGTGATTAAAGAGTGAAGGTTTCTCATTCAGTTCCAGCTGATGTCTTCATTCCCTCATACAAAGAAAACAGGTCTCCTGAAGAAGCTGTTTGGAAATGACTGAATGGCTTTCAGCAAAAAAAAAAAAAAAAAAAGTTCCTGGACCTTGACAGTCTAGAAGATCCAGAATATTCTCAATCTCTAACATCTGGAACATGTTTCACCTCCATAATCCAGATCTGTCACCCTTTTCACCTCCAATATTCAGAAGATCCAGTATTCAGAAGATCTTTCACTATCAACATTCAGTAAATACACTGCTGATGTCTTGATATCTTGGCAATTGAAATCAAGTTAAATTGTCAATATGTCTAATATTATTTAATTTTATTTTTAAATTTTATTTTTACATGTTCTTCAGTAATTTTGCCTGGTGTTCGCAGATAATGTTGCTTGTTTTAAGCATTTTGTCTTGAAACAAAGTAAATGTATCAGTAGACTAAGATACTAAGATATAGAATAAAATGATTTAATAAAAGTAAAAAAATCTAGAAATAAATTGAACAATTTTACAATATTTTTACAACAATCACTTAATGGGATATATTGGATACATTTGCTAGATTTAAAGATATCTTTTTTGTTGTTGTTATGTATGTTGTTACCCCCAGCATCCAGAAGATCCACCACATCCAGCATTCAGAAGATTCTTCATTCTCCAGAATCTAGAACAGTCTTTACCTTCAGAGTAGTGGTGTTTGGCCTCCAAAATCCAGAAGATCCTCTACCTCAAGGATCCATTTTTTTCACCCCCAGTATACAGAGGATTCTTCACATCCAGCATTCAGAAGATCCTTCATCCTCCAAAATCTAGAAGACTTTCATTTTATTCACATTCAGTATTCAGTAAATCCATGTCCAGCATCCAGAAGATCAGAATAGAGGTGATTAACCTCCAATATCCAAAAGATTCTACACCTCAACGATCCAAAACCTTCACCTTTTTCACCCCCAGCTCCCAGAAGATCATTGACCTCCAGCATCCAGAAGATCCACCTCCAGAATCTAGATCATTTGCTTTTTTCACATCCAGCATCCAAAGTTTCTTCATCCTCCAGAATCAAGGAGACTTTTACTTTATTCACCTTCATTCTTTCAGCATTCAATCAAATCATGTCCAGTATCCAGAAGATCCTTCATCTTCAGAATAGAAGTAATTAACCTCCAATAGAGGTAAATAACCTTTAGAAGATCCTACACATTAACGATCCAGATCCTTCGCCTTTTTTACTCCCAGCGTCCAGAAGATCATTTGCCCTGCAGCAACCAGAAGATCCATCACTTTCAGAAACTGTAGCTCAAAGACGGAACCCAAACATTAGAACAGTTCTATCAGTGAGGGACACTGGAATGCACACATTATGTCAACGCTACCCGGTTCCCCTTCAGGTCAGCTGTAACTATAAACGTTTGAATGAAGCGTAATATAAACGGCAATAAAGGAAACCACAGCCCTACCTGACAGCATCAATGACACACCCGTCAAAACGCTGGTTATGTGACGCCGCAGATCCTCTTCTTCAAGATCTCCTGCATTTGTGTTGCTTTTAGGTTGTAAAATGTGGTGACACACATAACTCACCTCAGAACAGCAGCTCAGCTCCTTCCAAACCAAACTGCTGGGTCTCCTGTGGGTTCCATGCATGATGTATGACAGCATGATCACAGTCGGGAAACAGGCAACTTTGGCAAACAGCGCTCAGTGTAAGACAGAAAGAACAAACATGTGTTGGACGTGATGGGATGGGATCTGCCAGCAGGGGGAGAAATGATGCCTGTAAATGTTCTTCCAAATGCCAGATGAACAGATCATTTAAGGAAAGGATGCATTTATTTTTGAGTCAACTTTGCACCCCAGTTTGGCATGTATGATTAGAACGAGGCTTGTTTTTGTCCAGAACATTCGACTGAGCCTCACTCAGAACCCTGAATGAGCCTTTCTCTCGTTTCCGGGGTTGACATTTCCGGTTTGGGAAGTTTCCATTCATTTCCGTCTGGTGATGAGCTCAGAAGGAAGCGGTTAATCGCAGTAAAAAGGATCGAGGAGCCGACGTTCAATGTCGAACAAAACAGCATTTTGACCCGTCGGACATCCACGTTACAGCAGGGTGTCTGGACTCTCCCTTAGAGATAGGGTGAGAAGTTCAGTCATCCGGGAGGGACTCGGAGTAGAGCCGCTGCTTCTTCACGTCGAGAGGAGCCAGCTGAGGTGGTTCGGGCATCTGGTTAGGATGCCTCCTGGACGCCTCCCTCGGGAGGTGTCACAGGCAAGTTCACCCGGGAGACCCCGGGGAAGACCCAGGACACGCTGGTGTGACTATCGCCCAGCTGGCCTGGGAGTGCCTCGGAATCCCCCCTGGAGAGCTAGTGGAAGTGGCTGGGGAAAGGGAGGTCTGGGCCTCATTGCTTAGGATGCTGCCCCCGCGACCCGAACCCTGGAGAAGCGGAAGATGATGGATGGATGGATGGATGGATGGATGGATGGATGGATGGATGGATGGATGGATGGATGGATGGATGCATGGATGGATGGATGGATGGATGGATCACTTACACTGTGTGTGAAATTATTAAATTATTAAATTATTAAAATAAACCTCTAAAATTTCAGAGTCAACCACTGAAGTCAGCTCCCACTTAATTTCTACACTTTACTTATTTTCGTTTAGCTCTGGACTACACTTGAACAGCCATATGTGCTGAGTTTCCATGTTCTCCCCATGTCTGTGTGGGTTTCTTGTTATGGACCGAAATCACGGCTCGTGTACGAGACCCTCAAAACCGACATCAAAGACCTTCTGTGACCTGGTGACGGCAGGTGGTTCCTGGAAAGATGTGTGGCCATATGTGACACATACAGTATAAACCTAACAGTGAATCATCTTATAAAACAGTAGCTCTAATCGCGTACGTTAAAACGGGTTCGCGAACTGCAGTGTTGTAACAATGAACTGGTTTAATTCCTTCAAACTCTCTGGACCTCTAGTCTCTGTGGTTCCTCGCTTTCCTTTAAGGACCGGTTACACAGAGCTCTTACACGGATCTCCCCGTCTACAGCACTGGACACTGAGAAGGACATGATTTAACACAATAATTCATGATAGACACCATTTATTTACTTCTTAAACAGACACGTATTTGAAGGATCTCTAAATGCTGAAACTACGTAACATCACTCGTCCTGTCTGAGACACTAAGTAACTACAACACTGGGAACCAGGTAACGATTTACCTTCACTTACCTGCACTGGTCATGTTGGAACAGGAAGGGGCCGTCCCCAAACTGTTCCCACAAAGTTGGGAGCATGAAATTCTCCAAAATCTCTTGGGGCCAAAGCTTTAAAAGTTCCTTTCACTGGAACTAAGGGGCCGAGCCCAACTCCTGAAAAACACCCCCACACCATGATCCCCCCTCCACCAAACTTTACACTCGGCACAATGCAGTCAGACAAGTACCGTCTCTTGGCAACCGCCAAACCCAGACTCGTCCATCGGATTTCCAGACGGAGAAGCGTGATTGGTCACTCCAGAGAACTCGTCTCCACTGCTCTAGAGTCCAGTGGTGGCGCTTTACACCACTGCATTCCACGCTTTGCATCGTGCTTGTTGATGTAAGGCTTGGATGCAGCTGCTCGGCCATGGAAACCCATTCCATGAAGCTCTCTACGCTGTTCTTGAGCTGATCTGAAGGCCATATGAGGTTTGCAGGCCTAGGTGCTTGGTGATTGGAAGTGATTGGAACACCTGAACTTGGACGGGTGGGTGAATACTTTTGGAAATATAATGTACGTATATACATATAGTATAATTTCATTTTAAAGAAATTGTTCTAGTCTATGCTGATGATAAAGTACCAATGAGAAAAAAGAGTAAATTAAACAAACATCTAAAATACAAAATACAAATAAGTTTAAATTCTCTCATTTTTCCCCAACCCAGAAGGAGAAGCGGCGTAGAAGCCACATGCCGCACGTGGTTTATGTTTAATTTCTCCGTAATGAGATTATCAAACACTCCGATGCTTCAGTAACAGAAAGCAGAACTTGTACTGGATAGTAATGACCAGTAGAGGTCAGTATTGCACACGAGATCCACAGACTGAATTCTGAGGTGAAATTCAGACCCAGGAGACTCGCGGCATCAAGGCTGTATTCACCAGCTGATGAGTTGGATTATCAGCTATCAGTCATGTTGCTGAAAAGGAGTGTCGTCCTAAAAACATGAGCGAGAACCACTGAGAGGAACCCAGACTGAAAAGGAGTGTCGTCCTAAAAACATGAGCGAGAACCACTGAGAGGAACCCAGACTGAAAAGGAGTGTCGTCCTAAAAACATGAGCGAGAACCACTGAGAGGAACCCAGACTGAAAAGGAGTGTCGTCCTAAAAACATGAGCGAGAACCACTGAGAGGAACCCAGACTGAAAAGGAGTGTCGTCCTAAAAACATGAGCGAGAACCACTGAGAGGAACCCAGACTGAAAAGGAGTGTCGTCCTAAAAACATGAGCGAGAACCACTGAGAGGAACCCAGACTGAAAAGGAGTGTCGTCCTAAAAACATGAGCGAGAACCACTGAGAGGAACCCAGACTGAAAAGGAGTGCCGTCCTAAAAACACGAGTGAGAACCACTGAGAGGAACCCAGACTGAAAAGGAGTGTCGTCCTAAAAACATGAGCGAGAACCACTGAGAGGAACCCAGACTGAAAAGGAGTGTCGTCCTAAAAACATGAGCGAGAACCACTGAGAGGAACCAAGACTGAAAAGGAGTGTCGTCCTAAAAACATGAGCGAGAACCACTGAGAGGAACCCAGACTGAAAAGGAGTGTCGTCCTAAAAACATGAGCGAGAACCACTGAGAGGAACCAAGACTGAAAAGGAGTGTCGTCCTAAAAACATGAGCGAGAACCACTGAGAGGAACCCAGACTGAAAAGGAGTGTCGTCCTAAAAACATGAGCAAGAACCACTGAGAAGAACGTAGCAGAACACGCAGGATATTAGATATACACTGTGGTGGAACACAGAGGATATTAGGATATAGAACATAATGGAACACAGAGGATATTAGGATATAGAACGTGGTGGAACACAGAGGATATTAGGATATAGAACGTGGTGGAACACAGAGGATATTAGATATAGAACATAATGGAACACAGAGGATATTAGGATATAGAACATAATGGAACACAGAGGATATTAGATATAGAACATAATGGAACACAGAGGATATTAGATATAGAACATAATGGAACACAGAGGATATTAGGATATAGAACATAATGGAACACAGAGGATATTAGATATAGAACATAATGGAACACAGAGGATATTAGGATATAGAACATAATGGAACGCAGAGGATATTAGGATATAGAATGTGGTGGAACACAGAGAATATTAGATATAGAATGTGGTGGAACACAGAGAATATTAGATATAGAACGTGGTGGAACACAGAGGATATTAGGATATAGAATGTGGGGGAACACAGAGAATATTAGATATAGAACGTGGTGGAACACAGAGGATATTAGGATATAGAACGTGGTGGAACCCAGAGAACATTAGGATATAGAACGTGGTGGAACACAGAGGATATTAGGATATAGAACGTGGTGGAACCCAAGATGACAAAAATGTACTTTTTAATTGCAATACTGCATTTGGCCATAAGGGGCCAGTATTTCACCATTGATTAATTCAGTGTTGCGCAGCTGCTAAAACCAACATGATGTTGATTTATGGTAGAACATCCTTTTATTTACCAAGATTAATGAGTAATAATTAATACGTTCTGATTGAAGCAGTTGTTTCATATCATTTCTGTCTGTAATCACATCTAATATAATGAAATCCCGAGCCAAAGCAAACCAAATCAGCATAAGAGGAAATTCACCAGGAAATTATTTACTATTACAGTTATGATGGACTGACTCAAACTCGGTATAGTCGAGACCCATCATGACCTGATTGCGCTGCTGCTGATACCAGGCGCACGAAGCCCATTTCTCTCTGATTAAACGCACCCCGACCTCAGCTGCAAGAAGCCAATTACCCATGTGGGCCAGTAGTGTTGTGTTTTGGTAATTATGAGCCGTAATGAAACCGAAAAAAGTCTGGAAACAATATAAAGCGAGCGAAGCCAAAGTCAGACGAGATTTTAATCGGCGTGTTTATCATTCCCATCAGCCGCTGCAAGACAGAAGTGATTATGTCTCTTTTTTAGGCGTCTGATGACGGCGCACATGCAGCGCTGCCCATCGATTTTTGGGAACCCAAATCACTTGCAGTAAAGCCGAATGACCTAATTCAAAATAAGGCTAATAACGCTGTCATTCAGAGTGGTTTGGTGTGAAATGCTCCAGTGGTGGTGATGGGAACCAGACGGCGGCCTCTAAAAAGTTCCCTCACTGAAAGTTCCTACATGAAATGGTTCTGAATTCACTGCCTGATCACTGCCTAAAACACCGTTTTATCATAGTTTTTAGAAGATTTTGGCCTAAAACTGCACTGAAAAAGGCAAACGGCTATATTTGCTCCATAGCCACGGTGACCACTGGTTCCTATCACCTATCACTGTGAAGAAACAGCCTCTTAGGCCCAATCCCATTTCTCATTTTTACCCCTAGTGGTTGAAATCTTCCCCCTATGAAATGGGACGACCGAACCGGAAACTTCATCAGTTGTCGTCAGCGACTTTTATGTAAACAGACTAGATGAGGTTTTCCAGACATTTCCAATACGCCGCCTCCGACTGCGGTGATCTCACTTGTGTGGCACGTGACAGGAACAGGTGAATCATATTTAAAATGGCCTGGAAAAATAATCAGGACGCATTTTCCTGCTTTGTCTCCAGACTACAGCAATAATGGTACATCACACTGACATTTGCCGTTTATCCGAAGGAGCCTGAAAAGCGCGGGCGCTCGATTCATTCACAACCTCAGTTTTATGCATCAATCAATCAAACGAGTCGCTGAATAAAGAAGAGCACAAACAAAAAACTTCATCACTTCATTAATAGCCACTAGCGCCGCTCTGTAGGCGACCCTGTCCGTCTGCAGGGACAGCAGAGGAGGGGAAAGTTCAGCTCCTCACTGCTGGGCTTTAGTTACATTTAGGGATCATACGCCTTCAAAGAGGGGGCCAGTTATTTATTATCACCATCAAGAATTCTTCGGTGATATGAAGCTGAAATTCCACCTTAAATGATGCAGCAACCTCAGGTACCAGAACGTAACTGCTGCACCATTTAAGGTGGAACAGGAAATTCTGCCAGGTAGTGACCGAGACATCAGCGTATTACTGCCCGTTTTTATGTGTGTTATGAAGAAAATGACCATAAAACGCTGTTACAGTGGTTCTTACAGCACAGCAGCTTTTTAATAGAGAAATAATTATATTATGCGCTCTTTCGCTACTTGTGCAGAAATCTTGCCGATGATTCGCAGGGCATTCCGGGAATTTTCTCATAACATTCCGTTTGTAGTGAGCCTCTGAAAAATCTCCATTTGAAGGGCCATGTAGCCCTAACACTTCACCCTACCCCTCCATCTCAACAACAGTCGGGACAATCCTACCCCTCCATCTCAACAACAGTCGGGACAATCCTACCCCTCCATCTCAACAACAGTCGGGACAACCCTACCCCTCCATCTCAACAACAGTCAGGACACCCTACCCCTCCATCTCAACAACAATCAGGACACCCTACCCCTCCATCTCAACAACAATCAGGACACCCTACCCCTCCATCTCAACAACAGTCAGGACACCCTACCCCCCCATCTCAACGACAATCAGGACACCCTACCCCTCCATCTCAACAACAATCAGGACACCCTACCCCTCCATCTCAACAACAATCAGGACACCCTACCCCTCCATCTCAACAACAGTCGGGACAACCCTACCCCTCCATCTCAACAACAATCAGGACACCCTACCCCTCCATCTCAACAACAGTCGGGACAAACCTACCCCTCCATCTCAACAACAATTGGGACAACCCTACCCCTCCATCTCAACAACAATCAGGACACCCTACCCCTCCATCTCAACAACAATCGGGACAACCCTACCCCTCCATCTCAACAACAATCAGGACAACCCTACCCCTCCATCTCGACAACAATCAGGACACCCTACCCCTCCATCTCAACAACAATCAGGACAACCCTACCCCTCCATCTCAACAACAATCAGGACACCCTACCCCTCCATCTCAACAACAGTCGGGACAAACCTACCCCTCCATCTCAACAACAATTGGGACAACCCTACCCCTCCATCTCAACAACAATCAGGACACCCTACCCCTCCATCTCAACAACAATCGGGACAACCCTACCCCTCCATCTCAACAACAATCAGGACAACCCTACCCCTCCATCTCGACAACAATCAGGACACCCTACCCCTCCATCTCAACAACAATCAGGACAACCCTACCCCTCCATCTCGACAACAATCAGGACACCCTACCCCTCCATCTCGACAACAATCAGGACACCCTACCCCTCCATCTCAACAACAATCAGGACAACCCTAGCCCTCCATCTCAACAACAATCGGGACAACCTACCCCTCCATCTCAACAGAAATCAGGACACCCTACCCCTCCATCTCAACAACAATCAGGACAATCCTACCCCTCCATCTCAACAACAATCAGGACACCCTACCCCTCCATATCAACAACAATCGGGACAACCTGACGTGAACGCACAAAACTGAGGGGTAGGGCTGAGTGTTACAGACAAGGGATGAAACTGGGCCTTAGTGTCTCTATTATAAATTATTTCACATAAAACCAAATCTGAAGGACTTTGTTTGCATCTCCACCACTGAAAAATTGGTATGATTCACCTTTAAAAGAACTATGCAGCAGTTTTGATCCAAATTTTCCATATTTTGGATTTTGGAGGGTTTTTTTGTAAAGAAATATAAAAGTAATATATAAAATTATAGTGTTAATGCAGGGAGACCATTTTCCTCCAAAGGAAAGGCCTAATAAAGAGTAGAATGCTCTTATAACTGGCCCTGGGACTCTTTTGCTATTGCCTAGGCAACTAAAGCTCATCCAGCTTGAGATATGCTATTGAGCTAATGCTGCTTAACATATCGCTGCTGTCGGAAGAAAACCTCATGTATATTTTTATCGTTTTTCAGTTTTTGACGCAGTTTGAAAGGGCCTGTGGCTCTTTACATTGTGTGTGCATTTCATGATGAATGGACCAAAAGAAACGGCCCAAAAGGATTTAGAAAGACGTCTGGTTCCATTGACTCCCATTAGAAGTAAAGTAGGCTTTTTCCTTCTCCTGTAAAGTTATCACTTTGGAGATCAGCAGCAAAATTAAACATAAGATAATGGTCATTTTATGATGTGCTAAATAGCATTGTTTACCTATGACATCTATTAGGGTTTCATTAGTGTTAATAAATACCAAAGTAAAATAACACTGACTCACCGTCATTGTCTTTATAAGGACTCTGAAGTTGGTGTATTTAACCAACCACGCTCCATAGATTCCAGTATGGAGCTCATGGCAGTGGGAGTTATGGATTAAGACAGCTAAAAAAGCTTATAATGCTCCAGGAAGCACAGCACACAAGCCATATAGAGCTGACCATGCAGGTCACTCAAAGGGCCACGACGTAGGAGCCCTGTCCGAATGAGAAAGTAGCTCTGATTTCCAGGAGAAGCAAAATTCAGAACAGTCAGAACCAATTTATCCGCCTCAGAAGCCGAGGAGAGCCTGTGATGTTCCTGAAGATGACCCGAGGGCAGGATGAAGGCTATCTCGTTTCAGTGGCTTTCATAGAGAAAGAGCAGCAGTATAATCATTTATTGAATTATCTGTGGGGGTCTGGGCAATAATCTGGTCTCATGTTGACCTTGCATAGAAGCCCAAAGTGACCAGAGATGTCAGAATATTAAACCATGTTTCTTCACCTGAATCTCCTTTGCTGTGGAATGTGGAGCCTAAGGAAGTCTACAGGCCACACAGACTATATGAACACCATTTGAAACCCTGCAGTAAAGGCCAGTGGGCAACCCTCTGAGCTTTCAACGTCTTCAGAGAAGGTATATTCTGTATTTGTCCTGATTGGTTGATATCACAGCGTAAAGGACTTTAATGGTTTAACACAGGGGTCAGCAACATGCTGCTCTTTTACTGCCCCTCTTTACTGCCCTCCACAGCTGAATCAGATCAGTAGGTAATAATAAAATAATCCTCCTCTACAGTAAAATAAAGCTCTGCTGATCCTTCAACACAGTTTAACAGTAAATGGTCTTAAACGCTGGAGTTAATGTAGAACTGCTGATTCACCCTTTAACCCTGAAGATCAGCGCAGACGGCTGGTCACCATAGCAACACAGACGACAGTCTCACCCAGCTAGTAGCTACGAAACGGCAAAGAGAGAGATTTAAGACGGACATCGATAATTTGGAGATGAATGGGCTGATTAGTGTTTATAGTCACTCCAGCTAATTAGATGTGAGAAAAGCAGCTATAGCTGAGCTGAAGCTCAAAGCAGAGCAAAGTCAGTCTGTGGTTTTGTTGATATTATATGTGTAGTAGCTCATCAGCACATACTGAGACACATTTACAGCCAAGATGGAAAAATGGACATAAAACGTTGTGGCTCCCAAGGTGGTTAAAAATATCTCTTCTTGACTTTTGAGTTGCGACCCCTGGTATAACAGGCGCTCTGATTCCAAATGCATCTGATGGTTTACTAATGCGGTCTAAGGGTGTCCTACAAGAGACTGGTGGTAACCATTAAGCCAGTTCCCTTTAGAAAGCTAAAACACCAGGTTTCCATCCTGATAGTTCTAATAGTCTTTTTTTCTTCAGGGTTGCTACACAAACTCCATGCCTCCACACAGTGCCAAGTTGTTTTGCCTCTTTTCTTTCGCATTTACTGTGTGTAGCTCTTCAGTTCTGTCCTTCAGACTGAAGGTTTTCTGTAAAGAAAGGCTCGATATTTGAAGCCGTGTTTAAGTTTTTAGCACTTTTCACTGCAACGCCTGCAGCTTATAATGAGACTAAGCTAAAATTCTCTACTAAAGAGTTGAGACTCGAGTGGCTTGTGAGCATCTCGGGTGGGCGGTTGGGAGGATGGCAGCTCACTAAACACTGAGGCACACCTTGCCTGTCTTTTATGATTGTTTAAGCTGCCGTATGTTCACTGTTTAAAGGCATTAGTGTGTAGAAATGGTACCACATTAAGCCCTGGAATGTAAGGAGATCTATAAGTCTACAGACTATATGACTAAACATCACATTTACTGTGTGTAGCTCTTCAGTTCTGTGCTTCAGACTGAAGGTCTTCTCTAAAGAAAGGTCGTGTTGAAGTTTCTCGTACTTTTTGCTGCAACGCCTGCAGCTCATAACGATACTAAGCTAAAATTCTCTACCAAAGACTCGACTCGAGTGACTTGTGAGCACCTTTTTGGTGGGCATTGGGAGCATTGTAGCTCACTGAACACTGAGGCACACCTTGCCTGTCTTTTATGATTTTAACTGCTGTATGTTCACTGTTTAAAGGCATTAGTGTATCACTAACGCTGCATTCTCAATGCTCTGCTTTCCCATGGAGACCCATCAGGCCCCCAGCTTCAGCTACTGTGTGTTCGGCCTCCAGCTC
Organism: Pygocentrus nattereri; assembly: GCF_015220715.1. Taxonomy (NCBI): domain Eukaryota; kingdom Metazoa; phylum Chordata; class Actinopteri; order Characiformes; family Serrasalmidae; genus Pygocentrus; species Pygocentrus nattereri. The sequence continues at coordinate 47,266,659 of NC_051216.1, forward strand.
GCTCCTTTATAAGTCCTCCTGATTATCACGCCGAGTTGTTTAAATTGCCTCCTACAGGGTCCAGGCCTTGAATGGAACAATATCCTCCGGCTTGGCTCCTCCAGCCCCCATTTCTTCTCATTTAATTTTATGCTGGGCTTACAGGACGGCGTTTTGGCACTTTTCCACGGCGAAAGGTAGGCCGCAGAGGCCCAGCTCCTGGAGCCTCACAATGAATCAGTTGATTTCACTTCAATAAAAGTGCACAATTGCCTCTTTTAGCTCGATTTGGCCGTGATAGGACCTGAAAAAAATGTCCCGCTCATTATAATGCGAGTGAATCATTTGGTTGGGGTAAGACAGTGTAATGATATAATGAAACGGTCTCCGTTCCAGTTATTGCACAAAAGCTTTATTATCATGTAGGTATGTCTCCACATCCGCCTTTTATGAGATGCGCAAAGGGTGGCCACGAGGGGAGCCTTTTTTTGTTGATTTGGCTTCATATTTACTGAGTCAACCTCCCAAGACGCTGAATAAACGGTGGAGTAAAATAGATGCTTGGCTGCCTGCTGGATGGAGGCCAAACGTACTTCATCTAGTAGACTAAGTTGGCAGAACTGTACAATTTGGAGCTGTATTCTTCAGCTTGGCTTCGGATGGTATTATAATTGAACTATAAAGGTCTACAAGCTTGCACTCTAGAGCCCTGCTGGATGGATAGCAGCCGAATGGAATGTATATACAGTGCACCGTCATAGGCATTCAACAGGTATTCACTATTAACAAGCTCCAACAAGCTAGACACCTCTAACCACAACTCCTCAACGAAAACTGCTCATAGAGCTCCACAGTCACGCACGCCTGGCGTAATTTACAGTTCATATAATTAGAGCAGTAATTATGAGCCATGGTGAGTGAACGCATATCTGTTATTATTTAGTATGACGCTGCGTCAGTCAAACCCAGCCAACACCACAACAGAGGCGCGTACCGCCAACAGCCGGGCCGCCTTGCTAAAGCAGCGCTGCGCTGATCTGTGCTCCATTCCCTGGATGGTCTGAACTCCACAGCACCAAATCAAAACATCCTCTCCGGCTTTGTGACATGCTTTGATGTAGCAGCGATTCCTTTCTGCTCTCTTTCTGCTCACAAAACTACGGGAACTGGTTTTTTTCTTTGCTGGAGAGCAATTACAGCAAATTCAGTTTCTAAAAGTGCACAGTATGATGTTTTGCAAAACAAGTCAGTGATCTCTGGCATGGTTTCATGTGATGTGCAGTGCTGCGCCAAAGTTCTAGGCATCTAAGCAAATGTTTAAACAGTTTATCACAAAATACATCAGAATAAAGTCGTATTCATAATTCAAATAAACAGAAAACAATAAACAGTAACAAGAATTTCTCGGGTCCATATTTTTCCTGGACACCTTCACAGCCGCCACAGAGACTCGTTAATATCATCAATGACATCATGAGCTCAATTTACTGAGCACTGATTGGTCAAACCAGGAGCTGCTTTTTAACTACATATAATACTGGGCTTCCTCGAGGAGCGGCTTGGAGACGGGTAAACACACACACTCACATCCAGAAAATCACCATATATATATATATATATATATATATATATATATATAATTATTCATTAATATTCTATAAATTTTGTTTATTCAAGTATTAACACTTTTCTCAGCAAATAAACACAAACCACACAAAAAAATAGATTTTGAAAATGTGTCTTGGGTGCCAAGACTTTCGCATCTCTGAAGAAGATGCTGTCTAGAAGGCAGAATATGCTGCTCAAAATGTGTTCAGTGTTAATGGTCCCTTCACAGATGTGCCCGTTCCTCAGTAATACCTCCACATACCAACTTTACACTGTTAACAATCTGATATATATATAAACAGATAAACAATCTGAAAGGTTGACTCATCAGACAACAGAACTGTGCATCAGACCCTTTCACATAAGCTCCGGCCCAGAGAAGTCGGCAGCGTTTCTACGTCAGCGTCTTAAGATAAGACTTCTGCTGGACTTCTACTCCAGTTTTAACTTGCTTTTGTAGATAATTTTGTAGATTCAGCTTTGCCCTTTACGCACACAGATTTCTCAGGATTCTCTGAAACTGTCGATGCAGTCTAGAGGGCAAACTACCTAAAATCCTTGCAGTCCCTCACTGAGAAATGTTATTGCTCAACTGATGGATTTTTTGCCAATGCATTTTTGGCAAAGCGGCGAGCCTTGACCCATCCTGGTTGGTTGGTGTAGTGGGTAACACCTCTGCCTTCTACCCAGTAGACTGGGGTTCAATCCCGAGCCTAGGTTAACCCCCTACACTACACACAATAAGAGTCCTTGGGCAAGACTCCTAACAACACTCTGGCCTACCTGTGTAAAAAACGATAAGAGCGTCTGCCCAATGCTGTAAATTTAATCCTCGCTCATAAAAATTGAATGCATCAATTTCAGAATGAGTGTATATTTATAAAAAAGCTATGAAGATAAAACATTATATATGATATAATGTGTATATATATGTGTGTTTGTTTGTGTAAGAAGGTAAGAATCTGCAAGAATCTCAGGTCAACTTTTGAGTGTCAACTACTTTTCGTTGTACCGGAGCTCCTGTGTCCATCTACATGATATTGATACAGAATGACTCACGACTTCTTTTCACAAATCATTTCAGGAAACAAAAGTAAACACACAAGTAAACTGTCCCGAGAAGCGAGGTATGGATGTGGGTCTGTGTGAGTGACTGGCTGGGGGGAGGTTGGTGTTACTGGAAACAACATACCACGAACACTTTTTTTTTTTCGCACGCTTTTGTGATGACTCGTCACCATAATGGCACCAAAGTACTTTCAGCTCTCTTCACCTTTGCCCAGAGCTCAGAGAGGTCCTTTTCTTTTTCTTCCCAAGAAAAAAACCCACATAAACAATGGGACCCTTTGTCCGAGCCTGTGAGAAAACATCCCATCACCTATAGCCTGCTTTAAACACTTTTAAAACAGCATCCCCGCTGATAATGGCTGGAAAAAATGCCCTGGCATGATCCGCGCGGGTAATTGTGCCTAATGCGGCTCGTTCACAGCTGCAGCCGTCGCCCCACAGCTCTGATAAAACTGCAGCGAAAAGTGCGCAAAGGGAGGACAGCGGAGGACACGGAGTTTTCCTTCTTATTGTTTTTTTTTAATGAACCTGTGCGGTGGCGGTGTGGAAATCTGGCAGCAGTTAAACTCACTGTTTCGAGTCGTTTGCCTTTGGTTTGCTGTTATCAGTTGCTGACGCCGCACCGCTGTCCAACATTCATCTATTCCTTATCAAATGAAGTCCAAAATGACGTGCAACCTCATTTAATACGAGCAGAAAATGCTGATTATATTTGCAGCATATACTGACTGGGCACTTTAATAGGTGCACCCATTGTGTGAAGAACCTCCTGGTATTCGGGGGTGCCAGGCTGGCTGGTTACTCCAATGCTGGTTGTCTGCTAACTTCCTTGTCTCCTCTTCAGTCTTCAGTGTGAGAAACGAGGAGCAGTCGCTCTTCACTCCGAACTCTTGGGAAATTGGGCGAGTTTTCAGGTTTTCAGATCTGCTGCAGCTCATTGGAAACTTTTTCAGAGGAATTCAGGCCAAGTTACGGTTTCTAGACAATGAAGGACCAAATGGGTGAACCAGTCTGCTACAGCGCCACCCTGAGGCAGTGCAGAGCTGCAGCTCCAGTTAGTTAAGACCACCACAGACAGAAGCTGATTGTGGGAGAAGTAGATAAACAGTGACCTTCACTGAATCTGGATTTGAGCTTCTATTTTTTCCCAGCACAACCTAATAATAAGTTCATTTTCAGGAAGCCCCCTGTATTTATATTTTGAGACATTAAGGGGGTCCAAGAGGTTAATTAGGGGGTCCCAGACCCCCCCACTGGAACCCATGTATTCATTAAATAGAAGAATAATATCCGTGTAAACGTCTGTATCCGATTACATTCCCTAACGGAAAGTTTCAGTCCGTTCTGCATGAGCGTCGCGTCACAGTGAGAGTTTTTACCGTTCAACACGGCGGAGCAGAAACTGGTCTGCAGAGGAGACGAAGTTCATGCTCTGATCTTTAAAAGACGGCGGTGGGACGGACGTCCAGCTTATGCGTCTCAGAGCACGACGTCTTCCTCTCAGCCTTCTTTAATAAGGACGTGTGAAGGACGTTTTCCTGAGTCTGACGTCATTTTAAAGCAGTTACAAACACAATCACTGCTCACTGCTGCTCATCTCACTCTGACTGGACCTCACGTGATGCTGGTTGTCATGGTAACGTTTACACTAAGCGGTTCTCTACCCCTAATTTTGGATCTGATTACTTGTCGTGAGCATGTAAACTAAGATTTTCCATCAGGTTGTTGAGTGGAGTGAGAACCTCAGTCTGACTCTGTAATCCGAATGTGTTCAATCGGATTGGAGAAAATCTTTGTATGTAAAGACTCTGTAATGCCTTTCACCTCATCCATTTCCCTGATGCCATCTTAACAGCTGTTCCATCACTGCATTAGTTTGATTGACCCCCTCAGATGTGGTGATCTCAGGAGAACCATTTTAGTAGGATCTGGAGAAAAGCTTTGGATTACTGTCCTGCTGGAAGATCCAAAGACAACTCACTTTTAGAACCCCTGGGTTTCTTTGGAAACAAAACAACATCATTTATCCGCCGCCATGCTCGACAGGGAGACGGTTCATTTCTAAAAGTTTGCTGATCTGCTGCGTCAGGTGCTGCACAGAAAGCACAGGAGACGATGATGAAATGTTTTCTAGAACATCCATGTCAAAGAGCGCGTTCATCGTGTCCTTTCCGGAAGATGAATGACAGTTTGGTGACGCCCGTGATGCTCAAAGCTGAATGAAGGCCAAACGCAACACTGTCTGCAGATGGAGCCCAGATCTCTAATTTAAGGGGACACTGTGGCTGGAATAAACATGCCTACGCTACTCTTACACACTTAAAAAGATGGTTCTTCAAGGGTTCTTTACTGAAGAAAATGGTTCTTTATAGAACCATGAACATTCACAGAACCCTTTGCGTGATTAAACAGTTCTTCAGACTAATGGAGAACGTGCTGTAGACAGTTCTATACAGAACCATTTTGAAAAGTGCTCTGCTACAGGCACCATATCAAGCCTGTATCATTAAAAGAACCCTTTTTGCTGTGCACTATATAGAATCATCTACAGCACATTCCCTGAAGCTTTAACGATGCCGAGAACCCTTTAATCACGTAAAGGATACTTTGGGTGTTTGTGGTTTTATATAGAAACATTGTCTTTCCTAAAGAACCCTTAAAGAACCTTGTTTTGTAAGAGTGTGGAGCTGTGCCACAGTGGTCTCCAGGGCAAGACTTTTCGGAGCGAATTCTGATGAAATATCTCGAAAGCGTTTTAATCTGCACTGACCTCAGAAGGTCAAGACACGATGCTGACTATGAAAATAAAGATCAATATCTGCACAAATTTAGACAGACAGCCAGACAGGCAGACAGACAGGCAGGCAGATAGATAGATAGATAGATAGATAGATAGATAGATAGATAGATAGATAGATAGATAGATAGACAGGCAGACAGACAGACAGGCAGACAGACAGACAGATAGATAGACAGACAAACAGACAGAAATACAGATAGATAGATAGATAGATAGATAGATAGATAGATAGATAGATAGATAGATAGATAGATAGATAGATAGATAGATAGATAGTTCAGTTCAGAGGTTGCTGTCCCTGCAGACGGGCAGGGTCGCCTACAGAGCGGCGCTAGTAGCTGTTAATGAAGTGATGCTCTTTTATTAGAGGGGCTCATTTCAGAGGAAGATCTCACCCACTGCCCTGTAGCTCAGCTCCATGGGGTAAGAGTGACACTCGGAAGCGAGGGGTTTAATAAGAAATGGGACTGGGCCTTGGTGAAGCCGTGCTAGTCAGCTAGTGCTTTAACTGTTTCTGATTGGCAGGTTGGCCGCCCAATAGGAACTCACCTTCTGGTCCTGCCATGAACTGCAAATGTCCAGACTGACTCACAAATATTAGCAAGCTAGAAGTTCCAGGAAAGTGTGATTATAACACCTCCCTTACTTCCTCTGAGTAACAGCACACAGGCCGTGAGGCTGCGGTCGGCCGGCCTCCTTCGCGTTAACAGGAGGCTTGGCATTTGAACCAGCTTGTGTCCTTGCTCCGCTCTGAGGTCACCTGAATTACTCCGGCTATTCCTTCGTGTCCTGAACTAATTGGGTACCGGAGATTTTGCTAATAACTAGCTGACGGAGTCTCCATTGACCAGCCAATTTGACCCTCAAAGCAATTTGGAGTTTAATTTCGATTCTAATCTGCCCTGCTCATTGGAGGGCAATGACTGCAGACATTCGGAGACCGTGATGGCCTTTTTTTAGGGCTCGTTCGGTGAGGCTTAAAGCTTTCTGGAGTTTTAGTAGGTGTGAAGGTCTGGGCACGGTCAGAGTTTTAAGTGGGTCACACATTTTGTGCTCATTTTCATTTGTACTTACATTAATATGCTACTTGAATGTTCCCTTGGGACCTATAAGGTAGCGGATAATGAAGAGAACAGTCGTTCACAACGAATTCTTTCCACTTTTCTGACATTCATGTCAGCGTAGAGAATCAGCAAACACGTCCAGCAAACTGTGGTTTTACGCATCCGCATCGTTTATGCTCATGTCAACAGAAATACTTCAGAAAAAAACTATAAAAAATTGTACAGTTTCCTCGTCTTAATTCATATAGTCAGCCAACCTAGACATGCCGTGTTGGGTCCAGCCAGGCGTGTCATCGGCGCCACCATACTGGGGAGGTCAACATGCTGCTGGACTGCATTCAGTACCATTACAGAGCCGCAGTTTAAGAAAGATACTGTCCAAAATTCCACTGTTTCAGGAATATCGCTCTCAGAAAGTGGGATAGGATTATATATCAGAGGGAGCGCAGTGATCCAACCTTCTGGTCACAGGGCCAGTTTCCTTAACCTCCAGCCCACGACTGCCCCAGCGTTCCTCAATCCATGTAGATGTTCATAATAGACCAACGTTAGTGCCGTCTTACACGAAGCTGAAGTTATGGCTTCCTATTGCCAGGTTCTTGTTTGAGTTTTCCCGTTCCACCTTAAATGGTGCAGCTTCAGGCACCAGAAAGTGGCCATTTAAGGTGGAACGGGAAAACTGGAACAAGACGCTGGCGAACAGGAAGCCACTTCAGCTTCATCCTTCTTACTGTGTTTTGGGGGGGTTATTTTATTTTTGTGTGTATTAATATTAGAAGTGATTCACTCATTGATGGATTTGCTGATTGAGTTTTACCGGAGCTCTAAACTCGGTTTTAGCATCAGGCACAGACTGAACACTTTCCTGCTGGTCTGGATTCGGCTAATTATCACGATCAGCTATTAAAGTAATAAAAGCTGCCGAGAGCAGCGGTGCAGCCTGAGGATTATACCTAAACAGATTTGGTGAAAATTGGTTGAGTAATAAGGAATTTGTGGTGAAAATAACGGTATGTAAATGTGTTTATCAGGTCTACTCAAAACGTATGTAAAACTCCAGAATCCTGTCTGATGCTCTTCACTGTCTGATTCCTTTAGAAATGAGTTTATCAGCTCCATCTGAAAGTGGAGGAACATCTCCAGAATCCTGTCTGATGCTCTTCACTGTCTGATTCCTTTAGAAATGAGTTTATCAGCTCCATCTGAAAGTGGAGGAACATCTCCAGAATCCTGTCTGATGCTCTTCACTGTCTGATTCCTTTAGAAATGAGTTTATCAGCTCCATCTGAAAGTGGAGGAACATCTCCAGAATCCTGTCTGATGCTCTTCACTGTCTGATTCCTTTAGAAAAGAGTTTATCAGCTCCATCTGAAAGTGGAGGAACATTTCCAGAATCCTGTCTGATGCTCTTCACTGTCTGATTCCTTTAGAAATGAGTTTATCAGCTCCATCTGAAAGTGGAGGAACATTTCCAGAATCCTGTCTGATGCTCTTCACTGTCTGATTCCTTTAGAAATGAGTTTATCAGCTCCATCTGAAAGTGGAGGAACATCTCCAGATTCCTGTCTGATGCTCTTCACTGTCTGATTCCTTTAGAAATGTGTTTATCAGCTCCATCTGAAAGTGTGGGAACATCTCCAGAATCCTGTCTGATGCTCTTCACTGTCTGATTCCTTTAGAAATGAGTTTATCAGCTCCATCTGAAAGTGGAGGAACATCTCCAGAATCCTGTCTGATGCTCTTCACTGTCTGATTCCTTTAGAAATGAGTTTATCAGCTCCATCTGAAATTGGAGGAACATCTCCAGAATCCTGTCTGATGCTCTTCACTGTCTGATTCCTTTAGAAATGAGTTTATCAGCTCCATCTGAAATTGGAGGAACATCTCCAGAATCCTGTCTGATGCTCTTCACTGTCTGATTCCTTTAGAAATGAGCTTATCAGCTCCATCTGAAAGTGGAGGAACATCTCCAGATTCCTGTCTGATGCTCTTCACTGTCTGATTCCTTTAGAAATGTGTTTATCAGCTCCATCTGAAAGTGTGGGAACATCTCCAGAATCCTGTCTGATGCTCTTCACTGTCTGATTCCTTTAGAAATGAGTTTATCAGCTCCATCTGAAAGTGTGGGAACATCTCCAGAATCCTGTCTGATGCTCTTCACTGTCTGATTCCTTTAGAAATGAGTTTATCAGCTCCATCTGAAAGTGGAGGAACATCTCCAGAATCCTGTCTGATACTCTTCACTGTCTGATTCCTTTAGAAAAGAGTTTATCAGCTCCATCTGAAAGTGGAGGAACATCTCCAGATTCCTGTCTGATGCTCTTCACTGTCTGATTCCTTTAGAAATGAGTTTGTGTTCCAGTCTCTTCATTTTAAATCTGATCTAATGGTCCTTTAACAGGACAGAAGTGAGGGCTGTAGGTATTGATATTCTGTGAAATGCAGGGCTGATCTGGTATCTTGTTTATGTGAAGTACACTGAGTGTGAGAGTCTGATTGTAGCCGTACGTGGTTGATATAAAGTACAGTGCAGATCACAGTCAGTATGTTTAGTCACATCTGGAACCTTCATTACACTCAACTCCACACAGATAATCACTAATACTAATAAAAGCATTTAAAATATGTTTACAAATATTGGCCATTTTTACACGTTGCAAAAATATATGTGACAAATAAGTTCAGAATATATATTTTCTCATATTAATGTGAGATTTTGAAAACTTGCATTACTTCTCAGCTGCATTAGCCCCATAGCTTCAGTAGTAACAGCCAATTATTTATGTATTCTTAAAAAAACATTTTTGTTTCTCATGGTCTTCACTAACCGTGCTAACCATGACCCCAAGTCACACGACTCCATTCCAAGGTGGTCTCATGAAACCCACCGTCCAGCGTGTTTTGGTTAATGGTGACCCCAGAAAGCGCCTCTTACCACCAGATGGTACAGTTTTACGGTCTCCCAGGGGCCATGTGCTTTGCTGTCCTGTCTGTGGGCCTGTTTTACAGCGAACCTCAGCAGGTCCAGCTGTGGCCGAATCTCTATCTGCTGCCTCTGAGTCGCTGAGATAAAGACCACAGGCATCATCCCTGACGCACTCCTGGACCACATTTATCACAGACCGAATTACAGATTTTAACTAGAAATTTGCATTTCCTGATCAGGTGCGCAGCTTAAATGCTTCCCACTTCCTGCTTGGTTGTTAGTATCTATCGTGGTTTCTCTGGTATGCTAGGTGGTTGCTATGGTGCTGCCATGGTATCAGAGGTTGCTATGGGGATGCTATGTGGTTGCTAGATGGTGGCTAGGTGGTTGCTGTGGTGTTGCTATGGCTTCCCAGAAAGTTGCTATGGTGTTGCTATGGTATCCGAATTGGTTGCTAAGGTGTTGCTATGTGGTTGCTAGGCGGTCACTACGATGTTGTTAAGTGGTTGCTATGATGTTGTTAGGGCGTTGCTATGATCTTGCTAAGTGGTTGATGTGGTGTTGCTGTGTGGTTGCTGTGTTGTTGCTACAATGTTGCTATGGTTTGCCAGGTAGTTGCTATGGTGCTGCAAAATGGCTGCCTGATGCTTGCTATGTTGTTGCTATGGTATCCCAGATGATTGCTATGGTGTTGCTATATGGTTGCTAGGTGGTTGCTATGATGTGGTTAAGTGGTTGCTAGGTGGTTGCTACGGTGTTACTATAGTTTCCCAGGTAGTTGCTATGGTGTTGCAAAATGGCTGCTCGGTGGTTGCTTTGGTGTTGCTATGGTATCCCAGGGGGTTGCTATGGTGTTCCTATGTAGTTGCTAGGTGGTTGCTATTATGTTGCTAAGTGGATGCTACGTGGTTGCTAAGGTATCACAGGTGGTTGCTATGTGGTTTATATGTGGTTGCTATGGTGTTGCTAAGTTGGTGGTTGCTATGATTTAGTCCACTGCCACCTTAATTTTCTGCTACCCTAACTTCACTGCTACCTTAAATCATTGCTACCTTAAATCCACTTTTACCTTAAATCCACTACCACTTTAAATCTGCTACCTTAAATCCAGTGCCACCTTAAATACACTGCTACCTAAAATGTCCTGCTACCTTGGAAGTGTGTGTGTTTAATGTTTATGTGTGGTGTGTTTATGTGTGGTGTGTTTAGTGCGTGTGTGTAAGTGTGTGTGTGTGTGTGTGTGTGTGTGTGTGTGTGTGTGTGTGTGTGTGTGTGTGTGTGTGTGTGTGTGTGTGTGTTAGTGTTTTTGTATCATTGTGACTCAAGAAAGGTGCCAAAATTTTGCACTCCATTCCTCTCTATGGTAAAAAATTCCTCAAAATTCCAAAATTTCACTACATGGAATAACACTTTGCAATATGCAACTATAATAACTTCAAACATGTTTGACTTATGAATGCTAATAATTTACATTTTTACTGTTTACATTTTTAAAGATAGTCTACAGATCTTGCCAAGCATTTTGGCATTCCCTAAAGTGGGCAGGGTTGCCAGGTCCAGGTTAAATCTCCAGCCCAGTGTTACTTGTTAGCTACATTAGCCTCATAGTTCAACTGCAAAACTAAAGAAGAAAACACCAAACGTGTCTTGACTCATTGAATGTTTTTGAGGTAAGGGGAGGGAAAGAAGAAGATTTAGTGTCTTCCACGAGGCTAATTCATTCAAAACAAACACAGGCCTCCTTCAATTCAGCCTAATAAAGACCTAGAGCCCTACAAAGCATTAGCTCCAACTCTAATCCAACACACCTGGGTTATTTTCAGGGTTCTGAAGACATCAGTAGGGGTGTTAAACTCGACCACTAAAAGGGCCATATTAAAAATCTCAACAAATCCGAGGGTGTTTTTATTTTAATACACCAAAACGTCAACAGCAAAATATAGCCACATGTAATAAACCTTTAAATATTACATCTGAACACTTGTGTATTTAGGCTACATTAAATACAGATAACCGTTAAATCTCTTTAACCCTTGTGTGGTGTTCAGGGCTGTGGGACCCGTTTTCAATGTTTACCAAAAGAAAAAATTATGTGTTTTATTATCATTTCAGCCTCAGATTTTGGTCTTTGCTCATTTTCTGTAAGGAACATAAAATAACCCATTTTCAGGGTCTTCACTCTGTTCACCCCCCACATATTTATATTACACATGTGGTGTTGGGCTGAACCCACAGGGAGTAAAAGTGTGGAGGTGCTGTGTCCTTCACTCTGTTGTTAGTGCGTGTGTGTGTGTGTGTGTGTGTGTGTGTGTGAGGGTGGACAGCATGGACAGGCTGCTGACTGGCTACAGCTGCTAAAGGATACATACATTGTTGTGACTGCATTGATTTAGAAAAACAATAATGAGGTGGGTCCACTAGACCACTGAGTAGCAAACACATCAACACAAGGGTTAAATGTCCCCAGGATGTAGGTCTTTTAAATCTACCTGTGTGTTTGGTCTTGACACCTGACATCTTCTGACACGTTCATTCATTCTTGGGTTCAGTTTCTGAGCTGCTGATTGTTTATAGTGTTTATCGTGATCATGTTGGTTGAACTGCAGCTAAAACGTAGCTGGTGTTTTTGATATTACTTGTGCAATTGGGTAAAACCTGCTGTCCCCTAGATTTTTGTAGGGAGGGGCAAATTATGTTGCAGTGCATGCTGGGGACTGTAGTGCTGCTGATAATATTCATAGAAAACAAATAACTTCGAGGGCCGGTTTGGACCGTGCCGCGGGCCTGTTCTGGCCCACAGGCCTTGTGTTTGATCTAAAGGCTCTTTTCCATCAAATAATGAAGAACAGTATGGTACATACATTAATCAGAATCCACACTTTGGCGAGAACATGCGTCCATTTCCCATCACATAGTGGTAACCGTGGAGATGTGGGGGTCACGTGACCTCCCATGTAACCCTAGTTTCAACCATAGCACCCAAGAAGAAGTGTTTTCTGTTTACGGAGCAAATGGAGTAAATCCCTTAAAAGGTTGAAGGCAGTTGTTTTCAAACATTCTGGCTCTCGCTGCAACTCACACACTGAGCTGTGGGCTCGTGTGTCAGTCCATACAGCGTGAGTCATTCCGAGTCCAGTGGAATGCGCCGGTCCCATCGACAGCACGTCGAGCAGGCGCTGCGCTAATGAGTGAGCACTGCAGGACTGGCTGATCTGCTAAATGAAAAGCAGGCCTCGTAATAGAGCTCCTGAGGAGAACTTATCAAATTGCGTCATGTTTTGTCTCCGCGAGCTTCGAGATGTTTCCTGTAGGACAGGAAACTTAAAGCTCTCCTCGGCTTATTATTCTGTCCGCCGTGCTCCAGGAGTTGATCCATTACTGGGTTCTTCTCCATTTGGAGTGGATACATTTTTAAAAATACATTTCTTTCATTTCTTTTTTCTTTCAAAACTAAATAATCTTAATGTGTTCATTAACATCTCCTATTGTCATGTAGGCAAAAGGAGCTTAACTCCAAACATGTTTCACTGTCACTGGTGTTGTATGAATATGTTGTGACACCAGTGACGGTGACTCCAGCGACGGTGACTCCAGCGACGGTGACTCCAGCGACGGTGACTCCAGCGACGGTGACTCCAGTGATGGTGACTCCAGTGATGGTGACTCCAGTGACGGTGACACCACTGAACGTGACTCCAGCGACGGTGACTCCAGTGACGGTGACACCACTGAATGTGACTCCACTGACAGTGACTCCAGCGACGGTGACTCCAGTGACGGTGACACCACTGAACGTGACTCCAGCGATGGTGACTCCAGTGACAGTGACTCCAGTGGCGGTGACTCCAGCGATGGTGACACCACTGACGGTGACACCAGTGACGGTGACTCCAGTGATGGTGACTCCAGCGATGGTGACACCACTGATGGTGACTCCAGCGATGGTGACACCACTGACGGTGACACCAGTGACGGTGACTCCAGTGACGGTGACTCCAGCGATGGTGACACCACTGATGGTGACTCCAGCGATGGTGACACCACTGACGGTGACACCAGTGACGGTGACTCCAGTGACGGTGACTCCAGTGAAACTGAGGATTCTTTAACTGGCTGACTCGTTGTTGATCAGGTGACCTTGTGAACTATTTAAAATCAGTAATTAAAATGATTTATGTGGCATCATTTTGACAAATTTTAATTACCCAGCCATTAAAGCACAAAACCCCGGTGACAGTTCTGAGCTGCCTGATAAACAGAATTATTAATAAATTAATAAAATATAGTGAGCAAGTATCCTCTTCCTCTCTGATGAGCCTCGACCCAAAGAGGCAGCTTAACAGAGCTGAAAATACTGTTAGAATGTAAAATAAGAGTCCTGATAACACCAGCAACCAAAATCTCTGACAAATTCAAATTATATTTTTAATTAAAAAAAAAAAAAAAAAAAAATATATATATATATATATATATATATATATATATATATATATATATATATATATATTTAGATGAAATACAATGCTAAAGATAAAACAGGTGAACATGAATCTGTTTTATACAAATTCCTAAGTTAAAACTCTGATATATACTGTTTGATAAAAAATACAGTTTAATATTAAAAAGGGTTTATCAACTGTTGAAAATGCAGAGCGGCTCTGAAACAGGATAAAAAAAGAAAAATCTCAGAAATCATGTCATCAAGTGTTATTTTGGTCTCTTTGTTCTCCGTCTCGCCGGTTTCTCTGATTTTCTCATGTCTCTCTGTTTGGAGTCTCTGAAAAACCTCCGTCTGGAGGGTCCTGTAGCCCCAACACTGCACCCCACCCCTCTATCTTCACCCCCCCCCCAAAATAAGACATTTTTTAGTTATGCAGTGACACCAGTGACACGACTCCTGGGGAACATTCGTTATATATTTTATAATATTTATTGGTCTTTTTTTTTCTTCATGTCATTTAAATCATATGTTCCACAGCCATGTTTAGATTATTGCAGTTAAAATGGCAGAAAAACATGTTTTTCACCTCAAAATACGGCCTCGGCTTTCACACACGACTGTGGGGACGAGCTCTTCTGAGGTGCTTGGAGTTCAATATGATTGATTTAAAAACCAGTATTGCTGAATTGAGGCTCAAGAAGGTTTAATTGTTAGAATAACTTATTGTTTTATTTGAAAATGTAAAAAGCTGTAACCCTGTCATGGTTTTTAAGATATATTATCTGTAAACGCTGGGGACCAGGAAATGGACGTTTCTGTAGGATGACCCATATTCATTATTAGTTAGATGGCCAGGCCTTGTTAATAGGTTTCTTGGAAAGAACCCATCGTGACCCTGACCCATGCCCCACACTCTCCTGCCCAGGCCGGACCGGACCCACACTATCGCTCTGAAACAGCCGCTCCGCTGCCGATGGCCCTTCCAGATGTTCTCCTCTGTATTCCGTTTCGCTCCAACACCTCTGCCGGCCTGTTCTGCTGTAAATCTCCCTGCGCCGGCCCGGCCTGATCCAGGACTCGTACGATCCCTTCACGGATTTTCTTACCTTCAGGGTTCAGGCCTTTTTCTTTGGCCGTGTTGGCGCTAAAGAAACAATTAACTTGTAGAGCCGCCCCCCACGAGGCCCCGTTGACCTCCTAAAGTGGGGGCTGCTCCCTTTACTGCGTTTGAGGCTTTTCTGCGGTCAGTTTGGG